>NC_045030.1:55387858-55390302 GCF_008632895.1 Mastomys coucha | reverse complement strand
AAATATCTAAAATAAAAAAAAAAAAGAGAGAGTAGATTGTGCTAACAAATAGAGCTGGCCATTATAATTTATTGAAGACCTGATTCGAATTAAAAAGATAGAGGTGAGGCAAATTTGTTCTGTGCTTCAGATAGTATATCCATCTGCTCCCAGGCAAGCATTCTTGGTCAGTGGGCCTTGAAATGCAAACATTAGTACTTCCCTGGTTCTCAGACCTTTGAATTTGTGCTGGAACTGCACCCATCTGTTCCCCTGGGCTTCCAGCTAGCAGGATTCAGCTCATGGATCTTCTTGACCTTTCTAATCACATAAGCCAATCCTTCACGATTAGTCTATTTACCCATCGCTATTTGTCTACCTAGCTAGCCTATTGGTTATGTCAAGATAGACAACACTGACTAATACAGATGGCAAGTCTAAAATATGAGAGGTAGCACAGTAGGCTAGAACCAAACGTAGGAGCCAAGTATTCTAGTCTTGAGTCTGAAATCCACAAGGCTGTGCTAGAGACTACTTGAGACTTGAGGCAGAATTTCTTTTTTTTTTAATTAGTTAAAAAAAATTATATTTTGTATTAGTTATTTTCTTTATTTACACATCATATGATTTCTCCTTGAGGAAGAATTTCTTAAAGAAAGAAATCAGGTTTTGCTCTTTAGGTAGGTTTAGCCAGGTCCACACGTATTATCTTTACTTGGTCAACTAGATTGTAGATAATAACCACATTTACAAAATACCTGCATAGCCATCCCTAGGTTGCTATTTGGCTAAATAGCATATGTGCTTGCCAAGTTGGCAGACAACTAACCATCATATATGCTAAATCCAGAAACTCAGAAAAGCCTGAGCAAAACAATCTATTTTGTAAAAGAAAACTATATGTTATAATGCTAGATTTTTACAGGATAAGAAAAATATTTTTAGAAACAAAATTTCACAGTGATAAAGATAAAACAACAAAAACCCAGTTCACAGGAAAGCTTCCTCAGGGTACTAAGTAAAATTCAACCAACTATTCAGTTTTATGATTGCAAGAACAATTGCTGTTTTATACCAGTTTGGTATTACAAGTTGAGTGCATAACTCCTGAAATCAGGTTATGCCCTACTATTTTTTTTAAAAGAGTTTTATTTACTTTTATGTATATGAGTGCTTGTCAGCACATATGTAAGTACATTTTGTCATTTCTGATGTACACAGAGACTGGAAAATGGCATCAGGACCTTGAACTGGGGTTACAGATGGTTATAAACTGTCATGTGAATCTCAGAATCAAACCTGGGTCCTCCGAAAGAGCAAGCTCTTAGCCACTGAGCCATCATCGCTCTATCCCCTATGCCCTACTCTTAAGTTACTCCATAGTGTATAAAACTGGTTATTCAGGCAGGAGACTCACAAGGATGACTATAGCCCCTAGGA
The DNA here is from genome assembly GCF_008632895.1 of Mastomys coucha. Classification (NCBI taxonomy): domain Eukaryota; kingdom Metazoa; phylum Chordata; class Mammalia; order Rodentia; family Muridae; genus Mastomys; species Mastomys coucha. The sequence goes on along the minus strand of NC_045030.1, from coordinate 55,388,883 downwards.
GGACCTAGAAAACTGTATCATTTGTCAGGTTACCCACCCCTATCTAATACAGACTGATACATGAGTTATTTCTGGGAACCAGAAGAGATACACTCTGTAAATTTATTGGGGTGAAATGAAAGTAGGGGTACATGGGCATATTGAAATCTAACCAGGGGAAACAGGCTCAAGAGCTTACTGGACACACCAGACCCCCCCCCAAAAGCCATAAAGTGGTGGATACCTTTAATTGATGGGGTGCCCTAATATTAAACTATCATCTAGTACCTGGTATGTGTATCAAGAATCAAGGACCCTGACTTGGCTGGGTTGCTTGATGTTGACAGCCTACTCAACTGCCTGACTCACCACATTTTCCAATATTTTATTATATTTTTTATAGTCTAGTCATTACACCCTCCCAGTCATCCCTCCCACAGTTCTTTATCCGATTCATCCTCATCCATGTCTGAGATGTCCCTTTCCTCACACCAGGCCTCCCCACTCCCTGGGGTGTCAAGTCTCTCGAAGGTTAGGCACATCTTCTCCCAATGAGGCCAGTCCTCTGCTGTATATGTATCAGGGGACTCATATCAGCTAGTGTATGCTGCCTGGTTCGTGGTCCAGTGTCTGAGAGATCTCAGGGGTCTAGGTTAGTTGAGACTGCTGGTCTTCCTATAAGGTTGACCTCTTTCTCAACTGCTTCCAGCTTTTCCCTAATTCAAACACAGAGGTCAGCTGCTTCTGTCCATTGGTTGGGTGCAAATGTCTGCATTTGTCTCTTCCAGCTGTTTGTTGAGCCTTCTGGAGAGCAGTCATGCTAGACCACTTTTTGTAAGCACCCCATAGCATCAGTAATGGTCTCAGGCCTCAGGGCCTCCCCTTGGGATAGATCTGAAGTTGGGCCTGTCACTGGACCTCCTTTCCCTCAGTCCCTTCTTCATTTTTGTCCCTCTAGCTCTTTTAGAGAGGAACAATTCTGAGTCAGAGTATTTTACTGTGGGATGACAACCCCATCCCTCCTGTATCAGACACACTTAAAAAAA
>NC_045030.1:55384305-55387540 GCF_008632895.1 Mastomys coucha | reverse complement strand
AAAAAAAAAACCTACTTCAGCTTTGCTCTGAAACCCAACTTCAGCAACTCTGCCCTATCACTGGCCCCATTTATTATTTTGTCAACATAGTCTCTTTCTCAGCCTTCTTCTGAAGCCTCTTGAGTTCTGCTGCAGCATCCTTAATTTGCATTCATTCTGTAACCCATATACATGCATATAGATGTATAGATGTAGTTCATGTGTACTGTGTGCAATTTATTATTAGCAATAAAATAACCTACATTTGCCTCAGCCAGGCTACCAAGGTAGGTGGATTATATGACAAATTGCTGTCATTGAAACTGCCAAGCCTTATGAATTTATTCTTCTTCAATAAATTCTGACATCGTGGAAAGAGAAAAATATGTTCCTTTAGGTTTCTGGTATAGCAGTCACAACAGTGAAATTACTAGTTTTCCAAGACTGGAGTGTTTTCATTTGACAGTCACATCATCTGATTTCCCTTTTAATTCTATTTGTACACATCTCAAGCCCCTGCTAACACTGTTAAGGTGTATCTGTGCTTCTGCCTGACAATGACATTATCTGTAACTTTCCACACTAAGGCTCACACTGGGAAAACTTATTCCCTGGCCTTGTCTTCAGATCACATCACAAAGTTTTCTGCCACTAAAATACAAAATGGGTATGGGGAGTTGGAGGGGAGTGACAATTGAAGCTGAATGACAATTGCCTTTGCATTGTTATTTTATGGACACCAGGATGTCAAAACTGAAGAGTAGAATCAATAAGCCATGCAGTGTGGACAGTCTGACATTTTTATGAATAAATTTATTGGACATAGTCATATCATTTTTTTAACCTATGCCCTAACTGCAACAACCAAGTTGATAAGTTTTTAAAATTAGATTTATTCGTCTTATTTTATGTGTAGTATATGGCTGTTTTGCCCACATGAAGCTGTGAGCTAGGAATGGCTTTGAGCTATCATGTGAGTGATGGGAACCTAATCCAGGCCCTCTGCAAGCAGAGCAAGTGCACCTAACCAATGAGCGATCTCTCTAGCCCAAAAAGTTACATTTTTAAAAATTAATTTTTATTTTGTATATGAGTATTTTGTTTGCATATATATATGCATATATGCATCACATAAATGCCCAGTCTCATGGAAGCCAGAAGGAGGTGCTATATCTCCTGGAACTGGAGTTACAGATGGTGATAAGCAGCCTTGTTGAGAGCTAGGAATACAACTCAGGTCCTCTGCAAGAGCAGCTAATGTTCTACTGCTGGGCCTCTTCTCCCTGCCCTTTTCAAAAAGAAATGATTTCTGTTTAAATAATGTGTATCTTGTGGGTAAGAACACTGGAGTGCAGATGCTTGAGGAGGCCAGAGGAATGGGATGCCCCTGGACCTGGGGTTACAGGTAGGTGTGAGCTTCATGACATGAATGCTGCAAACTAAATCTGTGTCCTTTGCAGCAACAGCCGAGTCTAGACTTCAGAAGTCGTAAGAAAATATAGGACCCACAAAGCCTGAAATACGAAATTATATATATATATATGTGTGTGTGTGTATGTATGTATATATAATGTATATTATATTACACATAATGTAGATACACATTATATGTACATATATAATACATTGTGTATGTATATATACATTATATAATATGTAACACACACACACACACACACACACATATATGGAAAGCTTGCTTGCCACCTTCCATAACCTATCACTGCTAGTATTTGAGATTTAATTGGGAATAATTGTACTGGTAACAGATAAAATATTTCAGGGTGCATGAGGCTGAATGCTTTTCTCCTGTAGGGTAAATAGGGTAAATATGAGGAAGAAGAAAAGAAACTGGGACATTTAGGGGTGCTCCAGGATAGAATGCATGAGTGAGGGAAGATGAATGTGTTGTGGTGTATACACTGTATCCATAGAGACTACATGCAGAGAACAGGGAACATGGGATAGCAGGCTTTTATTGGTACTATTACCCCACACGTTTACCCAAGGCAATTTCTAAAAAGGAATAAGGGCATATAGAGCAGTGTACAAAGACTTTCAACAAATAACCCAAAGAGAAAATACTCCAGTTAAAGAGTATTTGGATAACCTCAACAAGGATTAATTGAGCACTTCATCTCTACTACAAGAGAAAAGTGGATAACATAGTTGTGGATAGAAAATATGTGGGGCTATCAAAACCTTAGAATAAAAACATTAGTTTTCAACTCCATTGTCTGTCTCAACCACCATATAGTCCATCAATCATCTGTTTGTTTCCTTTCACTCCCATTACTACCAGCCAGGCTCAAACCAGTGAACTCAAGTAAAAAATCCTCTGAGTCTAAGGTGTACATAAGTATATGTAACCTGTATAGGACCAGAGAAACGGAACTGAAGAGCAAATAGAGAAGATGCAGATTTTTGTGGCCTGCATTGCTTAGAGAATGTTCAAAGACAGGTTTGATAACTGAGGTGAGCCATAGAACTTTCATAGAGGAGCCAGTGATATGGTTTGGTGGTTATGAGTGCAGACTGCTCTTACATAGGACCTAAAGCCCATGCGGTACCTCACCACCTCCTGTGACTCCAGCTCTAGAGACCAGAAGTCTTTTTCTGGCCTTTGCAGGCAGGCACTTACAAGCATGTACATATGCACACAATTTTAAAAAATCAGTCTATTAAAAGTTGCATAGATATATCCAAAGGAGCAAATTGCAAATGAAATGAGTCTCACATTGACTTGTCTGGGGCTGGAGAGATGGCTGAACATTAAAAACATTGAATACTCCTCTGGAAGACTGGGTTCAGTTCCTAGCACCCACATGGCAGTTCACAACTGTCTGTAACTCCAGTATCTGACACAGACATACATACAGCCAAAACAACAATGTACATAAAATAAAAATAAATTATTAAAAAACAAAAAGCAAAAGATTATGTAATGTCTTATTCTTCTGTTATTATATAAGTAACCACTAAAATAGAACCTAAATCTCTGCCTTCAAAAAATGCAGTGGGCATCAAGAACGCAAGCTCCATCTCAAGCTCAGTATCTTATTACCGAAGAGCTCTTTGAATATATTTAGACTAATCACTTCCATTTAAATAAGGGGGGATTCAGCCAGGTGGTGCTGATGGTGCACGCCTTTAATTCCAGCACTCTCAAGGCACAGATAGATGGATTCCTGAGTTCCAGGCCAAGAACGAGTCCCAGGATACACAGGGCTACACAAGAAAATGGATAGATATAGAG
>NC_045030.1:55382278-55383793 GCF_008632895.1 Mastomys coucha | reverse complement strand
TTTTTTTTTAAGAGTTTCTTGTGCTCTCCTGGCCTGTAATTTGAAGGGAAGATTCCCATGTCTGCCACTGGGGATTTTATTGGGTAGTCTATGGTTCTTTTGGAGAGCAGTATCACCCCAAGCAGCATAAATTCATTTAAATCACGCACACACACACACACACACACACATATAGTATGTATACACTTTGGATGAGAGAAATCTCATAACCCTTCCCCCAGATAAAAAGCTACAAGCAATTAAGGGCTGCTAAAAGAAGGAGAATCAGCATTTTCCAGGCTTGAGTTTTAACTCAAATCCCTAATTCCTCTGCCTCATTCCTTCCAGTACAAGGATTGGAAGCATGTACCACCAGCTCTGACCATCCCACACTCATATTCTCTAGCAAATAACCCTGTAAAGAATTGATCACCTTTCCTCATATGGCTTAAACATCCCTCACATATACAAACCTGCCTTGTTTACTTATAACAAGGTCAGATTCCCATTGCCTTTGATGTAAAGAAAACTCAGCCATTAGTACCTGCTGAGCACTATAGAAAAATATCAACTAACATTGTTTGATCAAACTTGAGCCTTCTATCCATCCCTCAAGTCACTGATTGAACTATCACCCATTCTCAGCCTTTTCAGAGTTCATAATGCAGAGGAACTTCTTACAGAAATCAGCAGACCCTAAATAAAAACACCCCTTGGTTGCCTGTCTATTTACACTGCATACTCACCTCATTCCCCAACATTTGCTCCCTTTTAGCCTACATTAAACCTTCATCAAATGTAAAACATAGAAATTTTCCCTCTTTCTTTTCTTATGCTATAGATACTATGGTTAGAATGGTTTCCAAGTTGCAGCAGGTTACTTAAAGTCTGTCTTTAAAAAATATGGATTTTGCCCTGTGGATGTTTGTGTGGAGGCACATGAGTATGTATGTGTATTCTTGTGGATGTCAGGAGAAAACTTGAGGTGTTATATACAGGAAAACCATTTATATCCTTTGGATGAGTCTGTCACTGAGCTGGCACTTACCAAGGGGGCTGGTCAGTGAGCCCTAAGACACCTCTGAAGACAAGAGGTCTTCAGTTCTCCAGAACTGGGTCCATTGGCTTTTTCACTTGGATACTTGGATTTCAATTATCATGCTTGCAAAGCAACCACTTTACCAACTGAGCTATCTCCCCAGCTTTTGGGGAGTTTTCCCCTCAAACTTCCATGATTCTAACATGTAACATCAACCCCATTTCTCTTTGGTGATTAGGTCAGTCACTCCAATTAGTAGATTAGTCTCTCTTGGGAGCTGGAGACATGGGTAAGCAGTTAAGAACACTTGCATCTTCCAGAGGACTGAAGTGCCTTTCCCAGCATCAACTTTGGGCTGTTGAAAACCGCCTATAACTCCAGTTCCAGGGGATCTGAGGCCCTCTTCTGGCCTATATGGGTGGGTACCCACACACATGTGGCATAAAAACATACATTCACATAAATAAAAATAGTAGACACTTTTTAAAAACAATAAA
>NC_045030.1:55364514-55382227 GCF_008632895.1 Mastomys coucha | reverse complement strand
GTGACTTGTGTACGCATGGTTTTTAGTGTGGTCACATGCATGTGGAGGTCAGAGGACTCCCTTATGTGTCAATTCTTGCCTTCTACTTTGTTTGAGGAAAGGTCTCTTATTTTCTACTGTGTATGCTAGGCTAGCTAGCCCACCAGCTTCTGGGGATTCTCTTGATTTTGTTTCCCATCTTCACACAAGAAGTACTTGGATTACAGATACATGTTGTCATGTGTGGCTTTACATGAGTTCTGGGAATATGAATTCTGATCCTCATGGTTAGGTAGCAATTGCTTAATCTCCTGAGCTGTATCTCTTGGCCCAGATTATCCTCAGTTAATGCCAGTTTGCTCAATGGTACAGGGGGACAAACGTGTGGTTGGTACCATCTCCTTCCAGTGGAGCGGAACCCCTGTTAGGAAATCTCACATGGAAACAGTCTCACCTTGGGAACTAGTCTCAAAAATAACTACAGAATGAAAATCAAAATCTTAGAAGGTAGAGTTGTCCACTTATGAATTTTTAATCCATACCTGAGAATGAGAAAGAGGGCATCTTATTATAGTTTCTGGGCAAATAGAATCTTATGAGATTGAAATACAATCCAGGTAAGGCATTGGCACTGCAACTGGGTTTCCCATAAAGTAGTCCAGATTTTAGCTGGACCAGTTATTTCTGGGCAATGGATTATTCCGTGAGACTAGTTATGGCCACAAGTATAAGGCCATTGTTGCACTGCCCTCGCTGAGATGTGTTCTCTGATGTGATGCAAGGCTGTTTGGAATGTCACAGTGTTATATTCGTCATTTTGTGAGTCCATAGATGACGGGGCTAGAGGAATCTTTACTAGGGAGGATAAACATTTATTATGTGCACAAATTTATCCAAGTAAAAGAGGACAAGTGTTTTGCCTCCTTTTTCCTCTAAAGACAGGTCTGCTATCAGGTGACCTACTGGTCCTCCTAAGGAAAGGTACTGTATCCAGGTCTTTGTGCACATTTTCATCATCAGGAGGTTAGACACACAGTAGTAGAAAGCTTTAGATTCCTGAGAGGAAATTTGTGTTGTTTTGCCTATGCAAACCCTCCATCCCTGTCATTGTGGCCACTTCATCAGTTCATTCAGCAAGTACTCAAGTGGCTGGAGAAAGAATCTGACTGGACTTTGCTGGGTATATCATATTGTTTACCTGATATCTTCATGGTGTGTGTCCATTCTGAGTTATCTATCTATATATGTCTTCCCCAGACATCCTCGTTTCAACAGTGCTGACCCATTCCGCAACACAATTGGCAGAAACTAAAGCGGCTTCCTCCACAGTGTCCCTCAAGTGCCCTCTACCGTCCAGAGTCAACATTGCACATAGAAATGTTTATGTGAACTTTGGCTGTTATCCACAGACCATGTATAGATGAATGAAATTAGAGCCAACAGACTATCTATATAGTTAAATGGCACAGTCACCTCAATATCATCATGACTTTGTCAATTTTCTGTTGTAAATGCCTGAACCTCGGTTTTCTGACTCTTGCGAATAGTTTTAAAAGTGCATTCTCCAATTCTAGGTCTATCTGTAATGTGGAAGATTAATAATATCAGGTATGTTTTAAATAACATAATCCTGAATATTTAAAGGTGATTAAGTCCCTTCATAGTATTACCTAACACTCTTGACCCTTCCTTTTTCTTTCTCAGAGAATATTTCACTTAAAAGTTTCAAAAAAAAAAGCTATGCATATATATGAAACATAAGGAGAGCTTATTAGAAAACTCAAGGCTTTAAAGCTCTATTGAGTGAGATATCCAGGACTTTTACACTAATACACTCCCTCGGCCTGTTTTGTTTTGTTTTGTTTTGTTTTTGTACAGAAAGAGTTGACTGATTGGAATTACAAAAGAGTAGCTGGTGATAATGAACGAACTAGGGACTGGCCTGATAGAACAGTTACGTTTTTATTTTTAAGGGTCTTATACAACCAAGGGTGTCTTTGAACTACTGATCTTCCTGCCTCCATCTCCCAAGTGCTGGGATTCTAGGGGTACATGATCATGCTCAGCTTCTGATGTAACAATTATTTTCTATACCTGTGATTATTTTCTATGCCTACTGCTACAGGGCTCTGTGTTTCATGAGAACAAGTATCTTATATGATAGCTTAGGACCTGTACATGTCCAATCTTTTGACATTGCAACATGACACTGTTATCTGCAAAGTTCATGCTCGAGAGCCGCACAATCAAGTTACTCTCTCCAAAAAAAAAAAAAAAAGGTACAAATAATTTTTAAAGTAATGTAAGTTTACTGTTTTATGTTGGGCTATATTCATAGCCATCCTCAATTACGTGCAGCCCACTGGCTACCACCTGGTAAGCCATAAACACGTCCTCTCATGCAAGGGGAGCATTCTTGTGGCCTCGCTTTATCAGCGTCTACCGCAGTGGGCTGTGGTTCAAAAAAACCCATGTGATTGTTTCCAATTTCAATAAAAGCTTATGCCCTCACTTGAGTGAGTGTGGGGTTGTATTGTTTGGGCATTTTTGTTTATTTGGGAAGGTTTTAGCTAGATACGGGTAAGAAATTTACTGCTTTAAAAATCTTTGCTGGTATTATTCTAAATTTTTAAGAGGCATTAAAAACCAATTGTTACAAAGTTGAGTGTCTGGAACTTCACTGAAATATTCTGACTTACACTCATGTTTTATAGCTAACATTTATATTAAATATTCATACACATATGAGAATGGAGACATTGCTGACACCTGAATTTTGTTCTCTGTTTTGCAATCATATATGTGGGTACCTTTTGACTCCGTGGAAAGAAGATAGAACATACAGGACTATAACAGGAAGAGATGAGAAAAAGTATTAACAGCAAATTTTTTCCTACCATAGTGGAGTCCTTAATAAGTTGTTCGTGTATGTGGCATGACAATTATGTAACTTTTTTAACATGTTTGTTACATGCTGCTCATGGATAGCCCACAAGTAAAGAGAAAGCAGGTATATCTTACTTACATCCTGCAAAGCACCAACAGCTGTTCTCAGATGCACAGATGTGTTCTGAAGTCCCGAACAATGTCTCCAAGATGCTATAAGGGAGAGTTTGTGATTTCGAAGTTAAGGGCACTTCATTGATAGCATCTAATTTCATGGAGTATCACAATACCCACCTTGTATATAGGATTATTTCCTCACCCCTACTGTAGAGGGCACTTTCTTGTGAATGGCTTGTGTGGCCAGTTGCCTCCAGGGTGTTTTACTACCAGTTGCATCTCAGGCAGTCTGCTTTTTATGAGCTGTCATGTATACTTTTCCTGTAGCTGGAATTTGGTGAGCTGGCTGCTGCGCTGGCCTTTCGGGGGGTTGGGGTGGGGAAATCCTTCTGTGTTGTTTTTCTGGCACGTAATTTCCCACTCTCCTCCATAAAAAAAAAAAAAAGCCACCCTGACACTGGGGAGATAGGCAGTCAGTGAAGTACTTGCCAGTAATCATGAGGACCGGAGTTTCAATGGCAAAACCCAGGCATTAAAAAAAAAAAAGGCCAGGCTTGGTCATAAAAGCTCGTAATCTTAGTGGCACTGGGAAGATCTGGCCAGCCTTTCTTGTCTACTCAGTGAGCTCCAGGTCCTATTGAGAGAAACTGTCAAACTGAGGAGCAATGACAACTGAGGTTGACCTCTGGCACACATGCACATGGGCACACATGCATACATACACGCATGTGCACTTACACTGAAAACCTATTGTTCTTCAGCTCCTCGATGCAGGAGTAGGCACGGTTCATTCTATAAGGTGTCACTTTTGCTTCGGATTGCTTCTTTGCATCACTCACAGCTCATTTTACATCTACCCCTTCAGACTCCAAAGTCTCTCCATTTATTAGAATCCTCCACTCAGTAACACTCTCTAGTTTGCCTTTCCCCACAGGATCACGTTTTAAAATTGCCTCATGCTCACCTTCACTTCTCTTTTTCTACTTAAGAGTCTTCCTTTACAGCATGTGCAAATTTCCCATTTCTCTGAAGACTGGTCCCCCACAAATGTGGGATGATAGCAATTACGCATTCAAGGTGAGTTAGTAAAGTTTTAGTCCCCTGTTTCTGGTGCCTTGTGGTGGAGACAAAGGATCTGGTTTTAAAATCACTCTGGAGTCTGGGAAGAATAAGACATATTTCATTTAATCCTGTGGGCTTGGGGGCTCACTCTAATGTATGGTTTGCAGTCAGGATCATATTAATAATTCCAAGGGAGAAGTTGAAGTTCTGAGAGAAGCAGGAGATGAAAAGTTTGCAAAGCAAAGACTATCCTTTAGCAATGATTAAAAACATTATTGAAAATGATTGTCTTCTCTATAGGATTTTATGTTTCCTCTTTTAGAAGCTTCTAATTTTCTTCTTGCCCTTTTCATTTTCCAAGCAATTATCTGTAAGAGCAACTGAAGTGTCAGGGATAGTAGTTGTTTCTCTGAAAATTGAAAACTCCAGAGTCTAAGGAATAGATGTAAAAATTAATAGTGCTTTTCACATACTGTCTCTGAGGGCTTGTTGTGATTTCCATAAAAAGGAGAGATAAGCTGCTGTGTTTGTTTTTTACTCTAAACCAACATATTAGCCATCCTTTCAAGTCATGACACACAGTCACTTAGAGAAGCCCCCTTGTACCTAGGCTCTACCCCCATGGGTTGGGCTGCCATGAACAGCGTGGCACAGGCTTCTCCCTTATGAGGAATACATTCTGCAGTTGTCTTAAGTTGAATGCTTATTTTATGTTGGAACCTTGGTTTCCTTGGTTGCAAGACATATTTTTAAAAACCCAGTTTCATCATTATAAGATAAATGTGTCAAGTGACTGAGCTAACCTATGCAAAAATGCCAGGCATAGTCTTACATTTTAAATTCGGGTTAAATAAGGAGCACCTGTGCATTATGATTATAGGTTAGGGGGCCAAGTTTTGAGTTAAGGTGGAATTATCAAAGCACACAGAACATTTCCTTTCCCAGGTTGATGCTACAGCTACTTCAGAATTCTAATGCGCCTGATCCCTGAGAAAAACTAGGACTACTGACACTGGCCTTGGTTTGCTTTCCAGAGCTTGAAGGTAAATGACATCACACACCCTAGACACAGAACTTAGAGGACTCTAACTGGAATAGACCTGGAAGCTTCCTCCCTGAGACCTGCCTCTCATAATATCAAAAGCTAAAGGAGAAAAGCAGTCAGTCCTATATAACTGTAAAGCTTATGAAGCACAGCATTGATGGCCTGGCAAGACAGCCCGAATGGTGGAATAGTGTCCGTTATATTTTGAGGCTAACCAACAGCTGGATTTAGGGCCCACTCAATGGGAAGGGATTCATAATGAATACCATAAACCTAGTTAAGTACCCATGGGAGTAGAGGTCAGAGACCCTAGAGGAGAACCCACTGCTGCCATTTTTCTAAATTAATGTATTTTAACTATATTTTTAATATTTATTCTCAGACCCCACAGATGAGAGGGGAGCATTTCAGAGTCCAACCATAGCCTTTTAGACTGACCCATAGTGAACATGGTCTAAGGAAGCTACACAAAACCGGTCTTTTTATCTTTCAAAAAGCTAGTTGTGAAGGTTTTAGTAGCACCCATACACATTCACACACACACACACACACACACACACACACATACACAAACCCCTCTAGGCTCTTTTCTGCTTAGAGAGGTGTTAACCCTTCCTGTAGCAAAAGTATATTTGGCAGCACACAACTGAACACCCAAGCAAATGGTAGCATAAGACAGGTTCCTCACAGCAGGTACTATTAAGGGTCATCCTATTTGTACTGCTGTGGCCCACTCGAGCCATGAGGAGTCGTGTTTTTGCAGTCAACGAGCTCTGCCTCAACACATTATCCTGGTGCTTCTTCATTGTTCATTGTTGTCCCCAGACAACACATTTTGCACATGGCTAGCGATAGCTGTCAGATGTTCTGGTAAATATGTGTTTAGCTTTTCAAATGCTCCAGCAAAGAAAAATCAAAGGGAAAAGGAAGAAGAGGTTACATTTTAGAGGAGACATCAACCTCACATTTATTCATGACTATTTGAGCCTTAATATTAGCAAGATTCTGAATTGGTAAACAGAATGGATTAAGGTGTACGCTATGCAGATACCAGCCATTGTTCTCCCACTGTGCAGTGTCAGCTGCACGTGATAATTTTCTTGTATTAATCCCTTTTCCTGTTTCTGTAACAAGAACTCTGACAAACCAATGTAATGGAGGAAGTATTTTGTATGGCCCTCAGTTCCATGACAGTCCATTGTGGTAGGCAAATCAAGGTAGCAGGAGCTTGAAGCAGCTTGTCAGATCCCAATCAGTCAGGAAACAGAGGGATGAGTTTATGTGTAGTCTTCACCTCACTAGGTCAGGAGTTTGTGCCTCAAAGCAATCAAGATAAGCCCTCACAGGCATAACCAGAGGCCTGTCTCCTAGGTGGTTCTAGCTAACAATTTCCGATAGCCATCATTCATATTAATAATTAGAGATGTGAGTCTTTGGAGAGTTCCTTACAAGGCTACTGGAGTTGCCTGTGTACTTATACCCAGATGTGCTTATAATCATTTAGGAGAAAACATAGTCTAAGCTCTTTTCTCCTGAATGGCATATCTTCAGTTATTACAATCTACAGGTCTGGTCAGAAATGGTGGTGAGGCTGGTGACAAACAAGTCTCCAGGACCTTTCTTTGTTCTTCACTGAGTCCACCTTTCAAAAGACAGAGCAGAGTATTGTTTTGTCTTCCTGCTCTCCAGAGAAAAGCGAGTGTAATAAGTCACTTGATGTTACTCATGATAACCTGATTACAATATTGATCTCCAAGGCAGTTTGCAGTTTATAAACTCCTCATGGAAATGTTCAAACACATGAAGGTGCAAAGCAATTCAATTAAACTTCATATATCCATCATTTATTACAACAATTACCAAGCCCTGACCAATGGGATTTGGTTTCTACATCCTCTCCTTTCTTGTCACCATTATCCTGAAGCCATCTTTAGATAACTCAACATTTTAATGAGCATGCGTGACTATGTAAGAAGTGCTTTCACTTTAAAAGAAGGCAGAAGAACCCTTGTGCAATTTAAGGTGAGTAGCTCTTTGAGGCAGGGATGCTTCTTCTCATCTTTGTGGAGGTGAGGTAGATGGAGGTGCAGAGAAAAGAGTGGTGACAGTTTCTACATATAATACTTCATACAATGCTTACCATTTCTTCATATCATACATCTTGTCAGCTCATTTGAATTTAAATTCATAAAGGGCAGCAGAAAACTTGGGTGATTCATGCTGCATCTTCAGCAGAAGACGTGGGTGATTCACGCTGAATCTTCTGCTTCACAGGAAGGGTTGTTTTTCAGAAACTTCAGGCTTGTACCATTTCTTCTCTACACATTGTTCCCCCTCCCTCCTTTCCTTCCTCCTTTTTTTCTCCCTTCCCTTTCCCTTCCTCTGTCCCTCCCTCCATCCCTCCTTTCCATGCTTTCTCCTTTTCACAAGATCTACGAATGTAGCCTAGGCACATATCAAAGGATGACCTTAAACTTCTGATGCTCCTGCCTCCCCAAGTTCTACATCACAGGTGTCCAGGTTATGCAGTATGAGGAATAAAAACTATAAGAATTTCAAACACTTGGGACCTTAGATGAAATGTCCGACAGTAGGGAGAGGGAACTTACAGAGCCCACCTCGAGCAAGAAGACAGGGCATCAAATGAAAGATGGGGCTGCCATCCCACAGTCACATCTCTGACCCATAATTGTTCCTGTCTGACAGGATTACAGGGATGGAAATGAAGAAGAGCCTGAGGAAAAAAAAGGTCCAGTGACAGGCCCAAAGTGGGATCCAGCTCAAGGGGAGGTCCCAAGGTCTGACACTATTACTGAGGCTATGGAGCACTCACAAAAAGGGACCTAGCATGACTGCACTCTGGAAGACCCAACAAGCAGCTGAAAGAATCAGGTGCAGATAGTTGTACCCAATCAATGGACAGAAGCAATTGACCCCGTGGTTGAATTAGGGAAGGCTGAAAGAAGCTGAAGAGAAGGGCGATCCTGAAGGACAGTCAGTAGTCTCAATTAATCTGGACCCCCGAGATCTCTCAAACACTGGACCAAAAAACAGGCAGCATACACCAGCTGACATGAGGTCCCCAACACACATACAATAGAGGACTGCCAGGTCTGTGTTCATTCAGATAAGATGCACCTAACCCTCAAGAGACTGGAGGCCCCAGGGAGTTTAGAGGTCAAGTGTGGTGGGAGGTGGGTACATACACGAGGAGACAAGGGGTGGGGAGGAGGTATGAGATGTGGAACAGTTGGAGAGTGCACGGGGGAGAATAAAATATGGAGTTTAAAAATTAATTAATTAATTAATTTAAAATAATTTCAAACACTCTAGGTAAACACTCTACCAACTAGTCACCCTACTAGGCCACTTTTACTCAGTTTTTCTATGGTGTCAGCCTTGTGTGTATAATTACATTTCAGTTATCAGTTACAGGCCAGTTTGAAAAGGGGCTAATTTCTGAAGTTCGAAACAGGAAAATGAAGTGCTGGTTTGGAGCCCTTATTTAGAATTCTAACTCTGTGTTCTGTTTATTAGACTGTCCTAGGCTTGAATATCTGCTAATAAGCAGCCTCCTTTATGAAGACAAAAATCAATATATTGTTAGTGCTATTTTTGCAGATGGAATGAATAGATTAAACCAGCTTTTATCTTATTAAAAAAGTTTAGTTTCGAACAGTTAATGGGGGTCATGAGACCCCCCCAAGAATGAGGTGGCTTCTTGAAAAATTTAATGACCAGGTTTCATTTCAGATGAAACAGTTACAGACAGATTTACTCTGCTCTCTGTGACCTAATCCATAACTGGAGGCTGGGCTGATGATGTCTAGCATTTGCCTCCCTTCAAGGCAGCTTGTGATAAAGTAGGCTAATGGTAAAGTAAAGTATCTCATGCTATTGAGCATTAGGATCATACTTCATATTTTGCAAAGTGCTTTTTCATTATTTATTACTCACAACCTACCTATGAGATCCCCTGGCTGTCTTATCTCCCATATTGTAGCTGAAATATGACTAACTTATGTTCATAAATGCTTCAGGAAGCTGGAATGAATATAGGTACTTGCTGACATATAAACACCCAGCATTCAAAACAGTCAGCCTACACCACCTTTGGGAGTGGAGGATGTAGCTCCCCCAGAGAGTAGGAAATAATTCCATTTCACTCTGTGTACAGTGGTATTTGAAACTGCAGGGATGAGTCAGGACTGAGGGGGAAGAGACAAGTGAATAGACTCCTGTGAGTGTTTAATAGAAGATTCATGGTCCCATGAGCACATTGCTACATGTAGGGCTTCTTTGTTCAGGTGAGTGCACAAATGTTCAAACAACTCGTGATACAGTTATGTTTGGACTCAGTCATGGACAGTCAAGGGTTTTATGGTTTGAGAGGAGAGTAGACTTACTGTACCTATAAAATTAGAGCTATGTGTTCTTATTCCTATAACGACTGCTGTCCTGGAGGAAGGCTACTTGATAATTTTGAAGGACTGAGCTGTTTCTTCTCTGCAGCTATCCAAATTTATCCCTTGATCAAATTCTTCTTCAGGGGAATTTCTAGACTAGAATAGTCTTCAGGCACAGTCTGATTGGATGACACAGTAAGAGGCAGGTGACCTCTGTCTAGCTTGTGTATGTAAGGGAGATCCTAAATGGGAAACTGACTGGGCTTCGCTGACCTTGCCAGTGAGTGTGGTGCCATCTCAAACGATCTAAGTTGCCATAGCTTCAAACTGCTTGTGGTACATGGTGTTTTCCTTTAAATGGTCCAGCACTTCCTGCTAGTTGGTACTTACAGATGAAGACAACCAAACTGAACCACCAAGAAGGGACAGGGAGATTGAAATCTATTGACATTATATATCCAAACTGTGACTGTCAATATCAATTCTCTGATGATTTGCTCAGGATAGAATGTATGTTAGTGCTTTACCGTTTGAAAATGTACAAGGCTTGCTGCTTGAGAACCATAGCTATAAGGAAAGATTGATTTAATGTTTTTATCTGATGGTACTAGAGATTACACGTGTCATGTGAGGTTTTGAAAAGCAGACTTAAAAAAAAAACAGATATTAGATTAGATGTCAGGACACTTGAATGTTACTTAGATCTTGTTCAAATATTGATGTGGGTTCTTTTTCACCCATCAAAATATTTCTCCGTTTCTTCATGTGGTAATTAACACTATTGACTTAAAGTGACTCATGTGTTTATTTGTGGCATCAAGTCTTTCTTTTCAGTCCAAAAGGAAGTGAATATTAACAGGTAACCTAGTGATACATGCAGCTTATTGTTCTTCCTTCGACAGACTATGGAATGTTGCTATGAATTTCATGGATCTGGACAGGAGAATTTAGAATAAAATGTGCCTTTCTTGGTCTCATTAATAATCTAACCATCAAATGATGTTATTTTGGTAGCTCTCCCACAGGAAATTCCTTTTTATTTTTTTCTTTTGGCAAAAAAAAAAAAAAAAGATACTGATGGATGCTCCTGTGGAGCATGAAAAGGCACACCCACCGAAATGCAGAAGGATACACAGACATCTTTGTGATTTTTCTGTCACATGTCCTGATGGTCCACCATTAAATCCAGGACCTATGTTCACTCCAGTAACTCTCAAATAGAAGTAGGCATCACTTTTTATGGGAAGATATTAGACTACCTACTATCTTTGCTTTCATTTTAATTGTTTTTGTCAATTAAGGATATATTTTAAAAGAAGATAAAGTGGCTGTTGGGACAATGGTCCCAATCCTTCAAGAAGTCATCTTATATTCTTTGGGGGGGGGGGGATAAAGGCTACATGGGGCTAGAAAGATGCCTCAGCAGTTATGAACACTTGCTGCTTTCCCAGAGGCCCCAGGTCTTATTCCCAGCACCCACATGGCAACTCAACAGTCCCTAACTCCAGTTCCAGGGGATCCAGTTCCCTGTTCTGACCTCAGTAGACCCTGCATGCATGTGAAACACAGACATACATGCAGGCAAAAATATCCATATGCATACAATAATAAAACAAAAATGAATTTATGTTTAAAGCTATAAAAGCTGTTCTTTGGAGGTTTGGGAAAATGTAAAAGATGGACAATATATGAATGGTCTTACTGTGATTATTGTACAGCAGTTATTCTTTGGAAATGTGTTTTCAGTGATCCCAGTTTCTGTCTATTGGTGGGGATTTCTTCCCAAGCACTGTTTTACCAGGTAGACAGATAGCTTTCCCAGCTTGCTTGTTGGTTTCCATCTGGACTCCCTTGTGTTCCTTCCCTCCTTCCTAGAATCCTGCCTCACCAATGAGAGTTTCTCCTATACTAATTTTTCTTACCTTAAAAAGTGGGAGAAGCTCCACCCTAACCTGGCCCTAAATCTTGCCACCCATTCTTTGCCCTAGAATCCTGGAAATGTTGTACTTGGCAGGATTGCTGAGTTCTTTGATTGTTCTCATTTCATTTTGGATAATAGAATAATGTACAAGTGGAAACTTTATGGCAATGAACACATCACTAGAAAAGTTAATTAGGTATTTTATTATAAAATAAAATTTAAAATAAAAACCAAATATTTTTAAAAGGATAAAACAAGGGCAGCTCAGGAGAACCCAACTGTAGGTCTTCTAGATAATGTTCTCTGTAATAGACATTAAGGCAACTTACTCCTGTGATTGAATTCTAAACCCTAAAATTAATAGACCAATATTAAATTTGGTTCAACTAGGGTGAGGTGATAAATATAAACAAAGTGTTTTTATTTTCTTTTTAAACAAGGGGACCTAGTCATATAGCAAATGCAAGATATGTGTCTAAGTGTAAAGGATGCCTATTATGCAGGGTATTCAGCCTGAAAGCACTGCTGTCATACAGCATATATTTTTTTTATCTTTTTCCATATGTAAAATTCCAGGATTCCCTGTGTAAACACAAGTTATAAGCAATGAAAAAATAACCCACATTGTCTGATCTAAGACAAACCATGAGGCAAAGCACAAAGGCTGTTCTAGGTGAAGTTCATGCTTTCTAGAGAATGTCTGTGTTTCTTAGAAACTCAGAAAATTTTGGGCTAAAGATTAACATTGAACACGGCCAACACAATAGACTGCACATGAACTGAAAAAAAATTGATTAAGTGGAAGCAATAAATGGCATTTTAAATTTCCTCTTGGGGTAACATCTATGAAAACTTTAGGGGAACAATTATCTCAAATTATTGGAAATTCAATGTGCCTATCCAGTCTTAGTTTCCCATACTTTGCTATTGAAAGCTCCAGACAGGGATAGGTACATGATTCCTACCTAAAACCATATTCCACATCCTAAAGATTAGCATTCTATATACCTACAATTTCCAAGACCAAGTCTACAACAGGCTGTTCCAGCTATTCACAAGACCAGCATTGGTCTGGCTTATAGTGTAGGTTGAGAAGATCAGTAAATTTCACTGGGCATCACGCAACTGCTTTTCGTTGGTCAAGCCAACAGAAGTGGTACATTGCTCTAAATACTAATAGAAGGGGCAAGACAAGCTCACAAAATTGCAATCTAAATCTAAACTGGTATATGGTGTATTTAGCAATAACTAACTCTAATGCTGTTCTGCTAAAGTAAACATAATATACTTAAAAAGTGAACTCAACTCTGAGGTCATGTAAGGAAGATAATTTAAGTTGTCACTATATCTACATGAAGGCTAAGTAATTAAATCACCTCCATATCAATGATCCTGCAGCCTATGAGGTCTTCAGAGATAATCCATTTGGTTAACCAATAAAATACATAAACAAGGGGCTAGAGAGATGGCTCAGAGGTTAAGAGCACTGACTGCTCTTCCAGAGGTCCTAAGTTCAATTCCCAGCAACCACATAGTGGCTTACTACCATGTGCAATGGAACCTGATGTCCTCTTCTAGTATGTCTGCCCTCTTATGGTGTGTCTGAAGACAGCTACAGTGTCCTCATATACATAATAATAAATAAATCTTAAAAAATACATAAACAAACAAACTGTATTGTCAAAACCTATTGAATTACCTCTTAGTCATTCCATTTACAATATTAGGATTTGAGATATATCTGAAGTATTTCATAAAGTACATGGTGAAGAAAATTAGAGCTCAGAATCCGACTAACAATTGACACAAATGCCTAGAAATTGACTTTAGGGGATAGTGGTATCAAGGTGCAGTCCAACAGCACAGGGCATCTGGCAAGGCAGAACACTGGCCTCCTGCAATGAAGGACCAATGTGCAAGTCCCTATTAGTCGTGGGGCCAGCTTACATATAGTACCTGTGCTTTGACATAAGGAATTGCAAACCTCCCATGGTTGCTCCTTTTCCTTTCTATAAGGGTGACCGTTATTCCAACAGTTGGGGATCTAGGATGCAGCTTGATAAATATTCATGTAGTCGTTTGTTTCTATACCTCAGTTTATATTACTAAGAGATTGAAACCAGTGTGGCAGGATTGGGGCCAAAATCTTCTCCAGTGTTTCAAAGTGTCCTCCAGATCTTGGACATCTAGATAGCCTGATTGATGTGAAATTTTTAGCCTACAAAAATAATCATAAATATAAATGACTACATATATTGTATAAAACTTTAACTTACGAACCTAAGATACAGAGATTGTGTAAGATTTTTTTCTGTATTCCACACATTCCAGGAATTTAAGTTACTACCTAAATCCCTACTACTAGCATACAAAATAAAGAAAAAAAAACCAGAAAAAACTAACAGTAAAAATTTGTTAACCCCTTTCTACAAACTTCATTGCAGATTGTATTCCTAATGCCCAAATCCACTGAATAATTGGCCAATCTCCTCAATGTTACAGTAAATTCTTACCACAGAGAAAATTAAAACTTCTTAGTTGCTGACAAAAACATTAAAGTTCTCAACTTTAAGCAAAGTGGCCAACATGAATTTCTGCACATAACTGAGATGGTTAAATACCCTTCTGTAAGGTAAAGACTACACCTTATTTAGGCCCAGGAGTGTAGGCAGTTGGCAGAGGGCTTCCTAGTATGCATGAAGCCTTGGGTTTAGTCCCTGGCACTACCATGAGCCAGGTGTGGTAGAGTACACTTCCAGTCTCAGCACTTGGTGGGTGGAAGCAGTAGGATCAGAAGTTCAAGGTCAGAACTTCTAAGGAGAAGAATCTCCTGAGGAGATAGCTCAGATTTGGATGTCCAGAATCTATACATAAAAGAAAAATGAACAAACAAAAACAAAACAGGAAAAAAAAACCCTCTAAGCTGGTAGTACATGCTTGTAATCCTAGAATGGGGAAGATGGAGAAAGGAGGATTGTAGTGGCTGTGCCTGGTTGTCAACTTGACTATATGTGGAATGAACTACAATCCAGAATTGGAAGGCTCACCTGTGATCCTAATCTAGAGGCTGAGAGATACAAGTTTCTGACCTGAGGGGGAACAAAATACCCATCTAAAGAGTTGCAGAGACAAACTATGAAGCAGAGACTGAAGGAAGGACAATCCAGAGACTGCTCCACCTGGGAATCCTGCCCGTATTCAATCATCAAACCAGACACTATTGTGGATGTCAGCAAGTGCTGGCTGACAGGAGCCTGATATAGCTGTCTCCTGAGAGGCTCTGATAGTGCCCGACTAATACAGAAGTAGAGGCTCACAGCTATCCATTGACCTGAGTACAGGGTCCCCAATGAAGGAGCTAGAGAAAGGACCCAAGGAGCTGAAGGTTTTGCAGCCCCTTAGGACGAACAACAATATGAACTAACTAGTACCCTCAGAGCTCCCAGGGACTAAAATTCCAACCAAAGAGTACACATGGAGGGACTCATGGCTCCAGCAGCATATGTATAGCAGAGGATTGCCAAGTTGTTCATCAATGGGAGGAGAGGCCCTTGGCCCTATGAAGGTTCTATGCCCTAGTGTAGGGGAATGCCAGAGCCAGGAAGTGGGAGAGGGTGGGTTGGTGAGCAGGGGGAGAGGGGAGGGAACAGGGTTTGTTTTTTGTTTTTGTTTTTGTTTTTGTTTTTGGAGGGGTAACCAGGAGAGGAATTATCATTTGAAACATAAATAAAGAAAATATCTAATAAAAAATTAATTTAAAATAAAAATAAAAAAACCTAAGTTTCTGACCTGGATCTTGGCATGGAGATCTTGAGGCATAGTGGCTATGAATCCCAGAAGATTAAGACAGGAAGATCTCTTGAGTTCAAGTTTATTACAGATTAAAGATGTGCTGGCACACACCTTTAATCTGAGCCACACCTTTTGCTGGAGACCTATATAAGGATATTGGAAGAAGGAAGGCTTCCTCTGCTTTGCCCGCTTGCCTTGTGGGACTGAGCAACTGCTAGATCCTTGGACTTCCATTCACAGCTGCTGCTGACCATTGTTGGGAGTTGGACTGCAGACTGTAAGTCATCAATAAATTCCTTTACTATATAGAGACTGCCATAAGTTCTGTGACTCTAGAGAACCCTGACTAATACAAGGATTTTTGGTGCTCGCTAGTACTATTTCACTAGTACTAGCTTATGTGGCAAATTTCTGACCTGTAAGAGACTTCATCTTAAAAGAAGAAAGGAAGAAAGAAAAGGAGAGAAGAAAAGAAAGGAAAGGAGAAAGGAAGGCAGCAGGTACCATGAACAACAACATTCTAAATTATCCTCTGAGCTCCACACTCAAGACACAAAAGTACACATGTACACACACCCATGTACATCTTCACTTATATAGACATACACACATGTGTGCACATATGTTCAAGCATGCACTCAAAAGAAAAAGAAGTTGAGCTTATGTCATCTATGACTGCATAGCAAAGTCAAGGACAGTGTGAGCTATCGGAGACTCTGTCTCTCAGAGAAAGATAAAGGGAGGCTGTTATTTTAATGGGTGTACTTTAACTTTTATATGCAGTTCCCACAAAAGATTTTTGCATATACTTGATCCCAAACCTTCAATTGATGAATACAAAACAAAGACATAAAGAAAATAAAGCCTGAAAAAATTCCCTTCTAAACCTTTTTCAATATTTAAAAACTTTAGTACTTTTTCAATATTTAAAATTTTTTGTACCTTAAAGTATTTCAGATTTTAAATAATGTCATGTTGATTTTCCAATGGTACTGATATGATTTGACAAGTTATACAAAGTCCTATTGCCATGACACAAACATATAGAAGAGAATAGTTTTCTGGAGATGACTCCTGTTAAGATACTGTATTTTTAAGAGAATATTTTTAACTTCTTACTAATATGGGATCTGGGCTAGAAGTGTGGCTGACTATCAAAGATCTAAGGTGGCATATATGAGACCTTAGACAGGATTCCAAGAGCTACAGAAATGGAGACCGTGTTAGCTTTTCTAAAGCTTGTGTCTTCATTTAATAATTGCTTCCACATTTTTCAATAATTTGAGATATAGATTTGACTAAATCTTAAGTGTTCTATTTTCCTGCCATTCTGTAATTTATTTACCGACGCCCGCGAGAGGATGGCTGCAGGGAGCTAGATTTCAAGAAAGTGCCAGTCTCTCTTCTTCATAACCCAACAAGTTAGCGATTTCACAGACTCTGCTCTTCATAACCCGACAAGTCAGTGATTTCCAAAGCTAAGTCATCAATAATGTTGAAAGCAATCAAAGCACTCTACACTCTACCAACCTGAAAACATCCTCAGCGCCTCTAGACTGAACACTGGCTGTCACCTTCTCTTTCTTTTTTACCCTTCAGACAGTTTTGAAACTTAAATGGTACTGTCATCTTCCTCTGTGCTCACCTTTCTCCATTAATCTCAATTACCCTCTTACTCTGAAGTGCTCGACTATATATGTTGAACATTTTCAATGGGAAAAGACATAGCCAATTTATTTTAAAGAAAAGGATCTTTCTTCCCTTTTCTTTGTAATTTCAACAGAATTAGTAGATAGGACATTTTTTTTTCTAAGCCAAGGACCTCTAAGTGTAGTTCCTTGGCCATTTGATCTTTCCATAAAGAAGTGGGTGGTAAGCATTCAATAAATGAGCTTCTGATTGCAGAAATGCCTCCAACTACATCACTTTAACACAGCTTTACATTACTCGATTCCCCTTACTTATTCAAAGCATTTTGAGGAATAATTTATAACAGATGCTTGAACGTGCCAGGTATGTTCAAGGAAGAGATGCCCCTACTCACAGCTCAGAATGATTTGTTGCTTTTATTTGGATATTAATCCTAGATTTTAAAGATCTAAATTGTACCTCAGAAAGACACTCTCGTATTTTTAGTAGCATGCCCTATCTATCTGCCTGACTTCCAATTTGAGTTTCAACAGTCGACTTTATTGAGAACTTTGTCTCATTTGGACACATATCACACTTGGGCCCCCTCACTTCATCCATGTACCAAATCTGACCTGTGGCAGCCTGTACCTGGAGGGCATGCTTTTCTTCAAGGATAGATTTGGTACCATTTACTGTGTACAAAGTGCTGTTTTAATACCATATCATAATCCATCCAGTCTGTGCTCTGAAATTTCACAACTGAGTAGACTCAAACTACAAAATCATAATGTAGA
The DNA here is from genome assembly GCF_008632895.1 of Mastomys coucha. Classification (NCBI taxonomy): domain Eukaryota; kingdom Metazoa; phylum Chordata; class Mammalia; order Rodentia; family Muridae; genus Mastomys; species Mastomys coucha. The sequence goes on along the minus strand of NC_045030.1, from coordinate 55,364,593 downwards.
TAAGGTTTTCTTTATTCACCCAGCTTTGTACATAATCAACCCCCATCTTTAACAAGGGTGAAAAGATGGATCCTATTAA
>NC_045030.1:55361150-55364504 GCF_008632895.1 Mastomys coucha | reverse complement strand
TATGCGGAGATCAGAGGAGACCTCCATGGAGTAGTTCATTCCTTACACATTTCCATGCATTCCAGGGATGGAACTCAGGCCACCAGGCCTGCATAGCAGACGTCTCTACCCTATAAGTCATCTATCCCTCCAGCCCTGTTTCTAGATAAGAAGTGCAGCATATGTTCTTCAAAGGAAATGCCTGCATTTACACTAAACATACTCCCTCCTCCTTTCCTTGCTTGTATTAAGAAAGCAGCCCTGGCAATGAAATCATTCTGTTTGTGAATTAGTTGCGAACTCACACAAAGAGCCTGCTTCTGATAACCCAGACAGCCAACTCGTTAGCCTTCAAATGGAAAGTTTGAGTAAGATTTTTGACAAATGCCTGGGCGAGAATTATCAGTGGGGTTATCAGAACAGAAATAAGGAAGAGCTGCCAACACGATAAAGCCTTAGGTGCAGCTGTTGTTACTGCAGCGATCTGCAATTGGTATGTACAGGCCTGGAGCAGAGAAAGGAACCCAAAAAGGAGTGAAGAAAAAAGAAAAGGAAGAAGCAGGTTCTGGTGCTATCCTCAAGATCTGCTTGCTACTTGGCAATAAGCCACCAATATCTCTAGATTGCCTGTTAATAATCTACTCAACAGGGGCTGTGCTCTTAAGGGAAACTGGCCATCTCTCAGTAGCTAACAATTGACGATATATCACTTCATGGTTATGAGTGGAACTATGTCCTCAACTCTCCTCTCCTTGCTGGGATTTGATTTGAATTGTACAGGTCATGTACATGATGTCACAATTGCTGTCAATTCGTATATGCAGCTGCACTGTTGTGGTCATCCACCACCTTTGAATCTTACAATCTTTCTGCCTCCTCTTCCTCCATGAACCCTTAGCCTCAGGAGGAAGGACATGAAACAGATGTTCCAGTTAGGACTGGCCATTCCACAGTCTCCTATTCTCTGCACATTGACCAGTTGTGGCTCTCTATGTTAACCATGATTTCTGCCAAGAGAAGCTATTCTAATAAGTGTTGCGAGTTGCATAATTTTATGGGTATAATAGTGTTTGGTTTTTGAGACAAGAGCTTATGTAGTCCAGCCTGGCTTCAAACAGGGTATATAACTAAGGAAAGCCTTGAACGCCTGTTCCTCTGACCTCAACTCTCCTTATGCTGAAATTACAGAAGTGCACCATCATGCCCAGTGACATATTTCTTTTTATCTTATCTTTGCACATGCTCACATTTTTCTTTGAGCAAATTGGGATCACAGTGTGCATGCATATTTTGATTAAACTTTTGCACTGAAAAATGCTACATTCCCTTAAATCATTAAAATGCTTTATTTTGTTTAAGGGACTATATTGTTAAGTTTCATGGGTGCAACTCCCTTTTCACATATAGAAGACACTATTTTAATGACTATGTACGTGGTCAAATTAAAAACAAAACCTACCAATTATTTCTGAGCATGGTGGTACCTGCCTTTAATCTTACCACTCAATTGGCATGTTTGGGCAGATCTCTTTCAGTTTGAGGACAGCCTGGTCTACATAGTAAGTTCTAGGACAGCCAGGACTACATAAAGAGACCCTGTGTCAAAAAAAAGCAAAACAAAAAAGAAAAGGAAAGAACTGCCATTTGCTTATTTGATTCTTTACTTTTGAATATTTAAGTTTTTTTGCAGTTTTAGAAAACAAACAATGGGATGGGGGTGGGGACATCTTCTCAGAGACAGGGGGGAGGAAGAATGGGATGAGGAACTGTAGGAGGGCAGACCAGGAGGGGGATAATGACTGGAGTATAAAAAAAAAAGTAATAAAAAAGGAAAACAAGTGGTAGCACATGCCTCTAATTCCAGCACTTGGGAGGCAGAGGCAGGCGGATATTTGAGTACGAGGCCAGACTGATCACTCAGTCTACAGAGTGAGTTCCAGTACAGCCAGGGCTACACAGAGAAACCCTGCCTTGAAAAATGAAACAAACAAAAAAGTTCTTGCTATGTACATCATTGAGGCTAGCCTCAGCCTCGTGACGTACTTCAGCTAGCACTTGACTCCCCAGTGGTTGTCTTTCCTCAGCCTGGTGAGTAATCGGGGTCAAAGATGTGAATCACCAAGTCCAACTCAGTCTTTCATTTTTTTAAAATTCATTTTTATTATATGAGTATGGATATTTTAACTGTCTGAAAGTATGTATGGCGCATGTGTGCAATGCCAGTAGAGACCAGAAGAGGGTGCAGGATCCCCCTGAAATATGAATTACTGGAGGCTATGGTCGTGAGCCTCGATTTAGGTGCTAGCAGTCAAACCTGGGTCCTTTGCACCAGCAGCAAATGCTTTTCACCATTGACCCATCTCTTCAGCCCCGGCTTGGTTTTTTGTTTGCCTGCTTTCTTTTGTTGAGACAAGTTCTGGAGTTCACTTTGTAGATCGTGCTGGCCTGAACTCACAGAGATCCACCTGCCTCTGCCTTCTGAATGCTGGGATTAAACAATTAAAGGTGTGCACCATTACACCTGGCTCTGTTTTATATCAACGTACAATCTCAATAAGTATATTTGCAATTGAGTTTTTTCCAAGTTTCTGATTGCCATCTCAAGTTGCCAGAATTATTGGGTCACACTGTATAAACTGAAAGGGCACTTTATAAATATTGCTAAATTGCTTTCAGGAATGGTTATGCTGATGTTGCCTCCCATTTTCAGAATGTGAGGGTGCCTCCCCATTTTAATGACTGTGTATTTTGAGTAAACCATAGATTATTTAAGCATTTCTCTCCTATTATTTTCAGTCCGTGTTTGCAAGTAAAATTGGTAGGAATGTCTCTGGAGAACAGCTTTGAGACTCCAGCTCCAGACTGAATTCCTGCGTCTCCTGTTAATACCAACCTCAGCCTCTTTTCTGTGTGCAATAGAAATAATGGGTACCTCACTCAGTCGTGATGTCGTTAGCTTAAATTCAGCTGAAAGATAATGGCACTTTTATTTTATTTTGAATTTTCAGCTTCCTCATTTAATGAAAATATTTTATCTATAATCCCTTTTGATTACATGATCACTGTATTTCTTTTTGGCTTTGAGGTTTCGTGTATGAGAATGTAGAGAGCCACAAAATTCACAGACAAAATCAATTTACTAATATTGCTTTGTTATGTTCTGGTTACTGGAATATGATTGAGGAGGTTTCTAAAAACCCGTAGTGTGGGTGAAGGAACGTGATCGACTAGGCATATCGTGTGAAATCATTGCATTCTCATTTTTCTGCACTTCCAAGTAGAGAATGAAAAGTAACCGGAGCAGAAACTTCGAACACAACAAAGATAAGGTGTCATTTACTCAGGTGCCAACGTCTTTGTAAAACTGCATTTCTC
>NC_045030.1:55357101-55360697 GCF_008632895.1 Mastomys coucha | reverse complement strand
CAGGCATATGAAAGATAGAACTTGTAAGTTAGCATGTCTATTGAGGCGGGAATGAGTTAGAATGCTCTGGTTTGAATTTGACAATGAATCCCAGATTATCTATCAGTAGAGACACAAGCTGAAATTTTAACTCTCTATGAAAGAAAAAAGTAGAGGTTTTATGATGCTGTTGGAGAGGGAGAGACAAAAGACTGAAAGGTATTTTTATCCATTCTGATATTGCTCATTTGGATAACAGGCCTAAATTCCATTTTGCCTGGGTTTTCTCACCTTCCAGTTTGATGAAAACATTTGGCAGGAATTATTTGGTGTTATTCAGTATTAATGGGGTATTTATTCAAATGGCATGATAAATTTGTAATGTGCTCTTCTGAATTGAATTTTGCATTAGATTAAAAAAACCTAGTTAAATGTGAGTAAAGCCTATAGTTGAATTAATAATAATAATGTATCAGTGTTAATTTCTTGTCTTTGGCAAGTGCATGAAGCATGGTGTTAACATTTAGGGGGCTTGGGTGATAGACATGTAAAAAGATGCAGTGTCTCTAAGTACAAAATTTTACTCCAAAGTAAAGAAGTTTGTTTTAAAAACTAATCTTAAGTTAGAACAAACCAAGCACTCAGTGAAGCAACGACAGATTGCTAATCAAAGCACTGATTGACTCTCACACTGGGGGAAAATCCTTTAGGGAGATAATTGCTTGATTTATGTGGAAAAGTTACTTAGGAGAAAAAGCCTGTTATGTCCCAGAAGATGAGTTGGCTGAGTCAGGGAGGGCTGTTTTAATTTCAGGAGAATCAAATGATGATTTTCTTCTTTGATAGCACGTTCTGTTTATGCAATTTTCATGGAGGTAATTGTTTTAAATGGGAAACATGGATCCCAATGGATTACTTAATGGAGTGATCAGCCAAGACTGGAATCTCCTTATAATGGGTTTGTATATAGTAGGCTAAAGTGGGTAAACAGCTTAATCTGAAAGATGATTATGTATGTTGTGTGTATAAAAATATGTTTAAAAAAAAGAAAATATGTTTTATAAAAGCACCATGTCATAAACCAGGTGTAGTAGTTGGGGCTAAGGCAGGAGGATTGTGTGAATGTAGGAGTTTTTAGCCAGCTGTGATGAATCAGCCACAGGAAAAACATTTCAGAAGGCAAGGGAAAGCAAGATGTGAACATTCTTAAACATGCCCACATACAGGTAGCAAAAGGTAGAAAAGGGATTTATTTGAGAAGTAGCTAGGATCAGGAAAGGTCACTATGCAACTGTGTATGAGGAGAAATTTTGAAGCAGTTATCACGTGCTTCTGAGACGTCAAACTGGGTGGAGAACTGATAATGGATGGTGGCATTGGATAAGAGATGAACAGTCTACCTTATCAAGAAGCAGGGCTGTAGGATAGAGACAGCAGCTCCAGATTTAGAAGAGGATTAGCATCTATGGGGAGTTGAAGACAGTAAGGGGTGTGTTTCCCCTCTGTTTGATCAGGGAGATAAGCAGAGAGTAAGGATGATGCAGTATACAGACTGAAACATTTGTATGTTGAAAAGCTGTGAGAGATGGAGGTGATGGAGGAAGATAGAGATGCCATAGGGGGGCCAAGTAGGATCATGGACGCAGCAACATCCAGAGATTATTGTGGTAGAGTTGGGAATGTTTGTGGAAGTGTGTCCAATGAAAACTTCTTTTCTTCTCCTCTATGCTACATTCTCCCTTCTGCCTCACTGCTTCTGCATGAGGCCCTAGGGTTCAGAATCTTCAACAAGGACATTACACAGCTTGGGTAACTTGAGTGCATTACCCATCTGAGAGCTGTTGCTGGATTGGTACAAGCAGAAAGAAATGTATCTGCCCATTTAGCTTCTATTTGGTCTGTACATTGTATGGGAACTGAACTCAGGTCAGCAACACCACAGAATTGCATCATCACACTTATCGTTGGGGGCTTTCTCTAATATCACAATCATCATTGTCCACTCGCATATGCATCAGCATCTAAGAGTAATCAGTTTTAATGATGTTCACTTGAGTTTCTTTCATAAATCACATACTTTGATGAGATAATGGAAAACCATCTAATTTTGATCTAAGATAAATGAAAAATGAATGCACACGTGCTTTAAAACTTTAAAAGTATTTTGGTTGGCTTCTCATGTTCATTATTTAAAGGAATAGAATATAGCCTAACTTCTCTTTTGGAAGTAAAGGAGGCAAAAGTACAGTAGATGTTTAATTTCTAGAGTTTGAGTTGTAGTGTCCATAAGCAAATAAAAACACAGCTCACCCTTAGTATGCTTTGCGTGAAACTCAATTGACTAGAAATCAGTGCCTATGAATGGCATGTGCAAAATGTTCTCAACGAATTAAGGAGGGAGCTGAACCCTACTTTGTCTTATCTGCAGAAAATAGTTCATTCATCATCAAAACCACATGTGATTAAATTCCTACTGTGTGCCAGATAATGGTTGGAAATGGATAAAACCCTCTCTGCTCTTTTAGAAAATACTTATTTTTCTTTATTTTAATTATGCATGGTGGTATGCTCACTTGAGTGCTGGTGTCCAGGGGCCAGAGGTGTCAGAACCCTTGGCACTGGAGTTACAAGTATTTGAGAGCCATCTGATGTGGGGCATGGGAACAGAACTCAGGTCTTTTGGAAAAGCAGTAGGCACTCTTAACCTCTGGGCCATCTCTCCAGCTCCACTCTTTGTTCTTAAGCAGAAAGCATATAGTCACAAAGGAAGCAGATATGTATATGACTTCAAGTAGACTATTTTAAGTACAGAATAAAAGCCGTTGCAATATCAAATGGGAGCATTCAGGAGGAAGTATTTATGAGGAGCAAGGAGGTGGAGAGGGAGAGACTGAGTGGGAGAGGGAGAGGGTAGTAGTGAGTTGGTAAGAAGGTTTCACAAAATGATGATTGGGTTTGAGCTGAATTTGTTGTAGCAATTGTGATATCCAGGAAGAGAAGAGGAAGATAGCCATCTCACAACACTTTCTAGATTGTTACCTTCACTATGAAACTTAAACCAAACCCAAATTGAATATGGCATAGATGGTCTTCTGGTTCCTGGCTCCCTTTGTGGCCAGTTTGGTCATAATAGTCAATGCCACATAAACTTGTTTCAGTATTCTTAGAAGAAAATCTTATATGATACTTTCTCTTTGCATGTACTACTCTAAGCATCTGCAAATTCAACTCCTTGTTTTCTGCCTGATTTGGTGGTGCTGGTGATTTCAATACCAACCTTGTGAGATCTCTTCAGCTGGTCCATGTTTTGGTTGCAGGAGATGCAGGTTGGTAAGCTCAGTGTGTACTGTCTTCTTCATCTTCTGGCTGAACTGATGAAATAAGATTCTGCCGCCCAGGTCATTTTGGAGGAGGGATAGCTCCAAAGTATATGCTCATTTCTATCAGGAAAAGTTCTGAGCATCTTTGTTTAGACTCTTCCAAAACTAACTAGAATAGGGGATACTTCGGCAGAATAGCATCTTCATCTGCTTTTCTTATAGTTTTATGTTAAGGGTATCACAGATCAAAGACTTACATTCTGTTTCTCTTTATCAAAATTGCTTTCAGTTAATCAA
>NC_045030.1:55338861-55357091 GCF_008632895.1 Mastomys coucha | reverse complement strand
CCTTAGGGCGCATGTTTGGAGTTGAGAGGATAACTATGTGTAATCTATTCTCCCTTTCCACCTTGCTGCGGGTCCTAGGGATGGAACTCCAGTCGCCGTTTGGTCAACCAGCACCTTTACCCATCTTGCCAGCTTCCAATTTTCTGTTTCTGAAAGTCTGCCAACACCTGGAACTCTGTTGAAGCTTTTGGAATGCAGTACATATCTTAAAGCCAAAAAATTGAAATCTTCCCCAAATCATACTCTTTCCCTGCAGAACCAGCAAACGTCTTGTCATTTCTGTTTGATGGACATCTCCACCCCTTCTGGCCTACTAACTAGAGACTATTGACAGAATGCCTAGCTATTTTTGTTTATTTTTATTGATGCTATTAAAAGATGGATGTGGTTTTGTGTGTGAGTGCCTGAATGTGTGTATGAGCATCATGTAACATGCCTGGGGCCTGCAGAGGACAGAAGATGGCGTATGACCCCATGGAAGTGTAGTTATTCAGGATTGTGAGCTGCTGCGTCAGTTCTGGGAGTCAAACCTGGGTCCTTATCAAGAGCAGTAAGTGCTCCCAATTCTCAGCCGTCTCTCTAGTCCCACCTGACCACGTATGGCTGCAATTTCTGGACCCTCTGTGAAGGCCCAGGATCTCCTTGCTGCTAAGATGATCCCTACTGTTTACCCTCTTGATTCATTTTAGAAGTGTTGGGCTAGACTCAGCATAATCCCTGCTCACATGCAGATATGCTGTTGCATCATGGAAAGAAACTATACTTATAAAAGCCAGCGGATTATACTACCCCCGAAAACCAAACCAAACCAAACCAAAAACTAACTCCAAGAAGTAAGTCATTTTTAACATTCCTTAATTATATTTAGTGTGTGTGTGTGTGTGTGTGTGTGTGTGTGTGTGTGTTACGTGTGAGTGCATGCGCATCCTGCTCATGCCATGGCCTGCATGTTGAGGTCAGAAGACAACTTCTAGGAGTTAGTTCTCTCCTTTTACCATATGGGTCCTAAGTCTTGGTTGAACTGATGTATCACACTGGTTCTGAAATTTTTTCTTTTGTCCAGACTGTGCCCTAGCACTCCTGTAAAGGGCTTGATAGAATAAAGCTTTTTTTTCTCCCAAAATTTTCAGGGACTATTAGGTCAACATGCATCTTGTGAACAACTAATTCTCTGGCAAGTGTGTTTGAAAAACTTAATTTGCTTATCCCCTCTTGGAAGAGACATAATAGCAGTTAACAATGATGCTAAGAACCCTTGCAATAGCATGAACTCACAGCAGCTGCATTTACTGGCACTGGGCCTGCAACAGCCTGGCCCTATCAACAGTCAGTCATGGATGAGAGAGGGACACATGGGACCTGTGATGGTTAGTTTTAACAGTTAACTTGACATACTGTAGACTTACCTGCAAAGACAGTCTTGTTGAAGTGTCCTCTAGAAGAGGGTGGCCTCTGGGCATTGGGAATTGTCTTAACTGCCTTAAGTGTGGACAACACACACATTGTGGATGGCACCATTCCCTGCTTTGCAAACAGTTTGAGTATAGCAAGGTGGCTGAGCACAAGCAAGGCATGCATAATTCATTTCTTTCTGCTCTTGACTATGAATTTGATGTGTCGCTTCAAGTTCCTGTTGCTTTGACTTCCCTGCAGTAATCTGGGATTGTGAGCTAAAAGAAACCTTTCTCCCCTAAATTGCTTTTTTTGTCAGGATATTTTATCACAGCCACAAAAATAAAGCTAAAGGAGGCCGCCCCTAAGTGCTGAACTATTGGCGACTGACAGAATCTGGGAGAGAAGACAGTGTTGTCTTCAATTGTGTGTGCACAAGGCTCCAATGAATAGTTCAAACCCCATGGTGACACAGACAGCCTCAGTTAAACTCAGTGAGTCACAAAACATAAAGGCATGAACGTGAGGGGAAACGCTTATGAGAGAAAAGGACTGACAGGGCTGGAGGGAGAAAAACAGATGGGGAGGGGTAATCAGAATGCATTCTATACATATGAGAGATTACCAGAGAATATATTCGATTTTAAAAGGGACTACAATTACAGTTACCCATTTCGTTTTATTTAACTCAGTTTGTTCTATATGTATTGGTCCAGGAGTCATCTCTTTTCATTTAATAGCTGACAATATATGATGAAACTCCCATTCTCTGGCATTCAGCTGCAAATTAAGTGGAATTTACCAGAGGACATGTGAGCATTTTTGACGTCATTTGGAAATTCTATGGGGGCTAGAGTCTTGCAGATCTGTGAGTCATCTGTGCAAAAAATAATAACTTCATCTGTCTATAGCTGATCCCCACCTGCTTGTGAGTCCCCAGGTCCTCTGAAGGAGGGAATTACTGACACTTTGTCTCTTTGAGATGACTCAGTGTTTTCTGGTTTAAAACTTAATCTCTGTTGGATAATTAGTTACTCATTTGGTTCAGCATTTCCACCTAGTCTCCACGTAATTCAATCACAGCTGCTCTTAATTCAAGACTTTCCTATTCTGTCTCTGTTTTCTACACCCTTGATCCCCTTCCTGCTGTCTTACTTTCCACTTCAAACACCCCACCACTTCCTGTTTTTGCTTTCCTTTGTCTACCTTTTGAGGGCCATGCACTTTTGCAGGAAGCAATCCCTTATGCAGAAAATGTTTTGCCACATTGCATACTCAGAGCACCTATGTCATTGTGAGACTATAACATGAGAAAATAATATTAATTAATTTCTTTTTTGGAAAAGTATATCTTAAAGCTAAAATATATGAGAAAGGGTGACAGGACACTCTATTCCAGGTAAATGAAAAGGAGGGGATAATTGTGTAGCTCAGTGGTTCAAGGCATGCTTACCTAGCATATTCAAAACCCTAAGGTTAAGTTCAAGGAAGGAAGGAAGGAAGGAGGGAAGGAGGGAGGGAGGGAAGGAGGGAGGGAGGAAATACAAGTTTTGAGACAGAGAGTCTTGCTATGTTGGACTGATTAGCTTGGTGAGTGTTAGGAAGCCCACACTAGTCTTGAACTTGTCAGGATTTTCTTCCCTCTGTTTCTAGAGGGCTGGGATTAAAGGCTTGCACTACCACATCTAGCCAGAAAGATAAATCGCTTTGCAAATTTCTTTTAATATACAAAGGAGAGCAAAGTGAAACATGCTGACAATTTCATGGCTATCAGCCATAATGGCATGTCATCACAGGGAAGGTGAGAAGCATCCTTATGAAATTATTTTTTATTCTATCTTAGGATGCTTTGGAACAATTTATTTATAAAGCCAATGAAAGGCCCCGTATATCTAAAATGACAGTAGGCTGAACAATAGGGAAGATGCTTGAGTTTTGCGTACAAAGGCAAATTAAACTAACCTGTCAGAGCCTATTATTTATATGCTGCAGCGTCTGGCTTCATGACTCTGTAAACTGCCTCCCATTTACTTCTCTATCTTTTGTTCTGTAGAGTTAATCAAAAAAGGATCAAACATGCTATGCCTTTAAAAAATTATTGAAAGGAATAGATATTTTTTTCCTAAGCAAACTGCTACAACAGGTGTATGTTTTATGGCTGCCTGTCTGTATAGTCCATTAAGAGATCCAAATCCATGTCCTCAACTGGGGCAGTAGCCGCTAACTGATAATGACAGGAGAGTATAAAAAGTGACTTCCCATCGCACTCACGTAGCACTGGGGCTCTCTCTTTTTTCTTTCGAAAATACTCTCCTCTTAATAGATGCCTGTTGCTAACTAAAACCAAAGAGATCATAAAAGATGAAGGAAGAAAACCTATATTTAGGGGCTGCAAAGATGGCTCAGGGGTTAAGAGAACTAACAGAGAATCTAAGTTTGGTCCCCAGCCTCAAACTACACGAATTTTGAAGCAGAAATGTTTATTGCACTCAAAATATATGAGGTCATTTAGAGGCCATATAATTAAACAGACAGAAGTCCCACCTATTCGAGGATGTGTCTCATTGGCTTAATGGGTAAGTTTCTTCACCATTTTTCAGAAGTAAACACTTGAAGCTGATATTCTGAGTACTATCTGTACGTAGAAAAATGGTTTTTGTTTCGAGACAGGCTTTCTCTGTGTAGCCCTGGCTGTCCTGGAACTCACTCTGTAGACCAGGCTGGCCTCAAACTCAGAAATCGACCTGCTTCTGCCTCCTAAGTGCTGGGATTAAAGGTGTGTGCCACCACTGCCCAGCTAGAAAAATGTTTAAATGTTGTTCTAAGTGCCTTGAAGCTTGAAGGCCTGCTTGTCACTACAATAATGTTGACTACTCAGACTTCAGGTCTAGGCTATTGTGGGTACATATCTGTGGTGATTTGCATGAGAATATCCTACATGGCCTCATATATTTGAATGCTTGGTCTCCAGTTGGTGGAAATGTTTAGGAAGAGCTAGGAGGCATAGTTAGAGGAAGTATGTTACTGGATGTGAGCACTGAGGTTCCAAAAGGCCATGCCCTTTAGCTCTCTGTCTCTGTCTTCAAATTGATGATCAGGATGTAAACTCTTAGCTGTTGGTCCAGTGCCATGCCTGCCTGCTTACCTGCCTGTTGCCACGCTCCACACTGTCATGATTATGGACTTTAGATAGACCCTTGAAACCCTGAGACCCAGGAAACATTTTCCTTTATAGGTTAGCTCAGTCATGGTGTCTTTTCACAGGAATAGAAAAGTAACAAGATATTACCCTACAATACTGTTTACGGTAAAGCTGAGTTTTGGATTCTTTTCTACCACTTGCTAGCTCTCTGAACCTGGGCAACTAATTTTACCTCAGTTTTGTAACATTTATAAAATGAGTATGGTAAAGAGTCTATTTGTTGTTGTTGAGAAGGCATTTAGATAGCAAAGCAATATTCTATCATTCAAGGATATTTCCATGTATTATCTGCATCAGTCCTCCCTGCCTCCCCCAATATGAATACATAGTTGCTTGATAAGTGCAGAATTTAAGGCCGCTTTGGGACAAAGTAGGATAAACTTGAGTTCTCTGAAGACAGATCTAGTAATCCTTCCTCAGTAAGAAAGCAGCCCCAGGTTCTTTTCTCTAAGAACAAATAGCCTTGCCTTTTTTTTTTTCCCGTCCCTGAAACCTTCATCAATTTTGGACCTGGAACTTGCATATGAGGCTGAGGTGGTAGCTGAAAACCCTTTGTGTTTTACTGCGAAATGTATTGTCTTTATTCCCTTTTCTCCAAAAAAGAATTTAATCTCATCAAATCCTTAAAAGTTCAATACCTTTGGAATACTCAAAAGACTGTGAAGAATGACTTTAGTTGCATGAAGAAGTCTTTGCCGTTCTCCATATGGCCTCCTTTTGAGATATAGGTCCCTCTGTTTGTTCCTGCTACTGCCCCATCATATGGAGACTAAATGTGTTCCTTCAATGTACTTAAGCGTTTTAAGCCTGGTCCTATCTCCAGCCAGTCTTCTCAGAAACCTCTTCTAAAACTGCTTCCTCCTCCTACCCCCCAGACAAATTGTTTTCTGCTCTCCTCACTTGTTCAAATCAACAAACATCCATAAGAAATATGTCCATGAGGAGACTGACTACTCAAGCAGTTTCCACTAGGGCCATATCTCCAGTTCAAGAGGCATCAATTGTTGGCACACAGCGCTGTGAGCTTGGAATGACATACCTTCATAGCCAGAATTTAAAAAACAATCTTTAAAATGGAGGGAATTCTCCCATTGTTTGATGTCTGAGATAGTATTCTCAGAACAATTCATTTAGGGGTTGGGTGTGTAGCTTAATGGTAGAGCATGTGATAACCATGTACAAGGAACTGGGTTCCATCCCAGCACACAAAACACACACACACAAACAAACAAAAACAAACAAAGCACATTTTAACTGAGAAAGTGAAAAGGTAAGAACTGAGCCTGTAGATTGAGGCCCTAGGGAAGGAAATAGGTTCCCAGGGCTAGAGATGGGAAAGGAGGAGGGGCTGGAGAATGGAGTGTGTCAAGGAGGATCAACTGCTGACTTTTTTCCTTTGCACGGTGTCCATCTGGCCCCAAGTTGTTGATTTGTGAGCATGAATGCTTCCTGCTTTGTCCTGTTACTTTATCCCTGGCAATTGAAGGGCAAAGGGGAGAACAAGGGACAGCTGTTTAACATCCCACTCTAGCTGCTTTGCTGAGAACAGAGTGGAATGAGGAATGCATTCATGTTTATTGAGCACCTGCTATCTGCCAGTTACCAGGAATGGCCACATCACATCACATCTTAGTCTATAGGCAGTGTGTGTGTGTGTGTGTGTGTGTGTGTGTGTGTGTGTGTGTGTGTGTGTGTCTATGTGTGTATGTTTGAAATTACCCACCGGACAGAGTCAGCCAGCTGGGAAATAAGTGAAAATGCCAAAAGCCACACAGCAAGCTCTCTTAGCCATCCTGTGCTCATCATTATTCTCTGCTTTTCAACAGATGTGGAAAGCTGAGAATGAGGCTGAAAGGCCCTCTCAAGATCCCACAGCTAGTTTATGGTAGAGTCGGATGACTGTGGGTTTCTCTGCCTGAGAAATCGTGCAGCCTCCTCATACCAGTATGGCATGCAAAACTGGGGAAAGGGACATGACTGATTTCACTTGGGCATTTCTGTTAGTGGGTATCAGGTGTTAAACTGCAGGTACAAATCTTTCTAGAGGAACCCAATTAGAAATGGAAACACAATGCCCAATTCCTCCTTGGCAGCTGCCTATATGGGCAAAGAAGTCAAAGAATCAAGGGAGAAAGAAAAACAGAGAAAGCAAGGCAGTCTAAAGCATATATTTTTAGAGAGCTCAAAAGATAAAAATGATAGTCTCCCTTGGAGTTTATCTTAATGAGCAAGACTCAATCAATGGAAAGTGACAGATGGGATAATTTAAAGTTCAACTTTCCTTCTTCTCTTTCTTTGTATAAAAGGGAAGCAACTTTTTGATCTTTTTTTTTTTCCTCAGCTGTAATATTCTGCTGCAGAAAGAAGATTGAACACCGAGTATCACATTAATATGTTATTGGCATCTTTCTTTTTTCATATCCTCCATGTTGATTGTAAAACCGTCCAGGGAGACTGATAGCTGTAATATATTACAGTTTCTCAACCTCAAATTAATTTCATAACAGTACAGTAGAGCCAGACACTCTGCTTCAAGAAGTATCTTCAAGTCGGTAATATTCTTTTCCTTTGAAGCCCTGGTTGTGGCTATTTTATTTATGGGCTAACCTATCCTTGACTGCATTCTTGCTCCACTACCAAATGCAGTAATTACCACTCCACCTGGAGGGTCTCATCCAGCAGCAGAAGCCTCAATGCATGTGAGCCCAGAGTGAATTGGACACAATACAGGAGGAACAGAGGAACTCTGTGTGAGAAATGCAGCCCATGTGTCCCTGCTCAGAGCTGCAGGCTAAGTTTGTATGCTCATGTAGACACCTCTTAAGCTAATGAGCTCATTCAGGAGCAAGGTGCTTGTCATTCGAACCCTTTCTTCTTCTCACAACACTGTTTTCCACGCTGAAGTGAGAACCTAAGAATACTCTGTTCTTCTGGCTTTCGCTTGGGAAAATAATTGTGAGAGATGATTGTGAGCATTCTCACTCCCCAGCCAGTGAGTCTAAGGACTGATCTAACTTCCACAAAGAACTAGAAATAGATTCCACACTTCTACTCTTTTCCTTTAGAGCTGTGCTGTCTAATATGGTGATCACTGGTCACATGTGTCTATTCAAATTAAAATTACTTAAAAGTAAATTTCAGGTTAAAATTTAGCTTTTCAGGACAGCTGGAGACACAGGTCAGTGCTTTTCTAGGAAGGTACTAGGGCCCAAATCTAATTAATTCCTAACATAACAAAAAAATTCTCCATTTCAGCTTAGTGGTGTACACTTATAACCCTAGGTACTTGGAAGGCTGAAGCATGGGGATTGCCTGTAGTGAGTTCAAGGTCAGCTTGGCAATTTAGTGAGAAATTGTCTTAAAAATAAAAACTTAGAGGAGGATGGAGTGGAGATAAAGCCCTATGTTAGTGTTTGCCTAGCACGTGTGGAGCTCCAGGTTAAACCCTCAGTATTGAAAAAAGAAGTTTCTTCGTCACAGGAGTTGTATTTGAAGTGCTTAGTAGCCACATACACAGAGAATATTATCATCATTGATGGAAGTTATCTTTGACAGCTCCTCTTGACTCCAACTGTGTCTGATCTTGAAAGAAGAATAGAATAGAGATTAGTTTCTCTGAAAAAAAGAGTCCATTTCTGGGCAGAAGTTGCAGAATCTCATTGTTCATTGTTACTGTTTTTGTATGGTACGGTGCTCCATGAAGGGAGCATCTTTGAATGTATAGTTCTCTACAGAGTATTCTGAATCGTCAGAAAGAATGTAGGACATCTGCAAAAGTTGTATACTTTGTAAATCTTTTAAATAAAATAGACTGAGATTGGGAAAGCTGGGCACAGAATGTTCAATGGGTATAAAACCATCACTAAAGCATTTCCCTCATCTAAGCTCAAAAGAAATTTCTCCAGTATCCTAATAGTTCTTTTTTTTTAAATGTGGTTATTATAACTAAGAAATTACTTCATAATTAAAATAATCATCAGCTAAAGTTCATGTCTTCGGTTAATGTTTAACTTACTTGTTTACTTGATGTCTACTTTCATGTACCTGGGATTAATCAGGCATTCTTCTAGGCATTTGCTGGACTTCAACAACTAACAGAGATGCCTTCAAAGCAAAAGCTTCCATCCTAAAAGATAAAGATAGCAAGCTAACTAAACCAGTAGACAAATGAAATATGTGGGACTGTTTCCATGACAGTAAGGGACAGATGCTGGAGAAGGATAAGGCATGTGTCCCTTGGTGCTTTTGACAAACATATCTCATTTTATAGATGTAAAAGATTAAACCCAATTTGGCCAAAATTCAGGAATACCTACACACATATTATCCTGGGTGCCAAGTGAAATACTTTCACACAATGTTCATGGAACTTCTTTTTTTTCCATGTGTGTATGTGTGTGTATGTCTATAAGTATATGCATGGGTGTGTATATGAATGTGCATGTGGAGGCCAGAGGAAAATTTTGGGTGACATTCCACAGGAGACCTCCATTTGGGTTTTGAAACAAGGTCTTTTACTCATTTGGAATTCAACAATTAGTAGACCATCTGACCACTGAATCTTGGGAATATCCCTGTCTTTACCTCTCAACACTTGGATTAAACGTGTACACCATCATTGCTAACTTTTTCCATGAGTTCCAGGGGACTGAACTCAGGCCCCTTTGCTTTTGAGGCAAGCATTTTACTGAGCCATCACTCAATTCCAAAACTTCCTGTTTTGGCAGAAATATTGTTTTTGGTCACACAATTTCTACTCGGGTTTATGGCTCACTTGGCATTGACTAGATTATTTTATAGTAATGAAGAATTTCCCAGGTCTTAGTGTTTTATAACCAACAGATTATGCATTGTTCAGTTTTTGAGTAACAAGTCCACCAAAAGTCTTTTTCACGGAGCTGTTCTTCATAATAGTTAAGCACTTAAAATTAAGACAATGAGATCTGGGCATTCAGGAAACTGAGGCAGGTGGGTCTTTATGAGTTTGAGGCTAGTATGGTTTACAGAGAGAGTTCTAGGACAGCTAGGGCTATAGAGAGAAGCCATGTCTTAAAAAACCAACCAACCAACCAACCAACCAAACAAACAAACAAACAAACAAAAAGAGGAAGCCATACATTAAAAAAATTGTACACAGAAAAAAAATTGTACACAGTAGACAGAATTCTACAGTGGTCTCCCAAGACTATGCAAGGCTAGTATGCATGTACCTCTTTCTGGTTGTTCAAGCAAGCAGTAAAAAGTTTACAAATGTAATTAATGAAAGCTTCAAATCAGTTGCATGAACAAAATGAGAGTATATTCTGGTGATTCTAATTAATCTTGTGGATTCATAAAATGATAAAAATTTAAGTAGGTACTTGTATGGAAATGTCAAAGAATACAGTTAAAAAGTTTGTGTGTGTGTGTGTTTGTGGTGTGCGAGTGCATGCACCTGAGTGTGCCCATGCACATGATTTTACCACTTATTAAGGATATAAACAAATTTGCATAGCATAATATATTCTTGGGCTATTGACATGGAAAAAACTGACATGAGAAAAGTTCTCTGGTGTTAAAGTAGACAAAGTAGACAAAGGGGCCTTGAGAGAAGTAATATTGATTCAGTACTCTAACTGCAAGGAAATGGGTCCAAGCCAAAGCCAGTGAGCTTGGACAAGAACCCCAAACCCTAAATGATATTACAGTCCTTGCTGACAACTTTCTTTAAAGCTGCAGAGGGCCTTGGGAAAAGAACCCAGTCACATAGGCCTTGGATTTTACCTCTAGGGACTGACATAGTTGATTCCTGTTGTTTTAAGCCATAATTTGTTACTCAGCAATATAAAACAATATCAAACTTTGACTTGATTTATATAAAACAGACAAAACTAATCTATGATGATATCACTTACAATGGCAATGTTTCTGACTAGTAGTGCATATTCACTTTATGAAAATATATCAATGTATACTTATCCTGTGTGTCTACCTTTCTTTTTTTCTCAATAGTTTGCCTCTTTATTTTTCATTTTTTATTTATTTTTTTAACTTTTATTTTAAATACTATTCCATATTTTATTCTCTACCCCCCATCCACCCTTTGACTGCTCCACATTCCCACACACACCTCTTCCCTACCCCACCCCTGTCTCCACGTGTATGCCCCCAACCCCCACCCCACCTGACCTCTAAACTCCCTGAGGCCTCTAGTCTCTTGAGGGTTAGGTGCACCTTCTCTGAATGATGTGTTCATCTCTCTCTCTCTCTCTCTCTCTCTCTCTCTCTTTCTCTCTCTCTCTCTCTCTCTCTTTCTCTTTCTCTCTCTTTCTCTCTCTCTCTCTCTCTTTCTCTCTCTCTCTCTTTCTTCTTCTTCTTCTTCTTCTTCTTCTTCTTCTTCTTCTTCTTCTTCTTCTTCTTCTTCTTCTTCTTCTTCTTCTTCTTCTTCTTCTTCTTCTTCTTCTTCTTCTTCTTCTTCTTCTCCTCCTTCTTCTTCTTCTTCTTCTTTTTTCATTTATGTTTTTGTTTTTTAAGACAAGGTTTCTCTGTATAGCTCTGGCTGTCCTGGAACTCACTCTTTAGACCCGGCTGGCCTTGAACTCAAATCCTCCTGCCTCTGCCTCCCAAGTGCTGGGATTAAAGGCATGTGCCACCACTGCCCAGCTCATGTTCACCTTTCTATGTGTGCATTATACTTTCACAAAATGTTCAAAGCATATACATGAAACAAATATTTTGATTCAAAACAAGTGCAAGTACACTAGATTGTGTAATTTCTTTTTGCCAATGTTATTTAAAAAATTCTGAAAATACACTTGTAAAGTAGCCCATATTGTAAAGGCTTAAGGATAGCTTTTAACAAGAGCTTTTATAATTCTTTAAATTTTATTTATTTTTATTTCATGTGCATTGGTGTTTTGCCTGCATATATGCCTCTATGATAGTGTCAGAGCCCATAAAATTAGAGTTAAAAAACAGTTGTGATCTGCTATGTGGGTGCTAAGTATTGAACCCAGGTCCTCTAGAAGAGTAACCAGTATTCTCAACTACTAAGATATCTCTCCAGGCCCATAAAATTATTTGTACTTAAGCTATTTATTAAAGTATACAAATTAAACAAAGATGATAAAAGAAAATGTTAAGTCAAAGTCAATGTTCAAAGAGTTAATTTATTGTGTATTCTTAGGTTTAGTTGTGTATGATAAAGGCCTCCAAGAGTACAAAACAAGCTAGGAAAAATGGAATCGTATGGTAGCTACAAGGATTTTTTTTCTTGCAATAATTGAATGTTCACAAAGTGTTTTTAGTCATGGATTACTTGAATCATTCATAACATGGAGCTAGAGCTATATAGCTTAGCTACTAGAGTGCTTGCTTAGCATGCATGAAATTCTGGGTTACATCCCTAACTGCATAAACTAGGCTGAGTCCTAGACGCCTGTAATGCTAGCTAGTACTGTGGAGGTGGAGGCAGGAGGGTCAGAAACATGTCATCTTCAGATAGATAATGAGCTTGAGGCTATCTTGGGATAACGAGACCCTGCCTCAAGAATAAATGATTAGATAAATAAATACAAAACAGAAAGCATAATAAAACAAAGATTTTAGAAAAGATTGCAGAGCTTATGCAGAAGTGCTGGGTTAGACATTTTCCTGGGACTGTGGTTTGAAGGAAGTCCCACACTGCTCTTTTGCTTTGTTCATTAGGTGGCTCCCTCTTCCTTGCAAAGTCCTGTAACAGATTCTTTATGTGCATCATCTCTAAATTGTCTCACGTACACTTGGCAAGATAGCTGGAAAGTCTCATCCACGTTGTACAAGGAAGAAATGGAGGTATTGGAAAGCCAAGGCTTTGCTTCAGGTTACCAGCTACCAGCCAGTCAGGAGCAGGACTTAAATACAGGGCCTGGTTTGACTCCACAGTGTGCACATGCTAGTCCAGCTGCCTGCTCCTCAGGTGGGCTGATGAGGGCAGCCTAAATCATTCATTCCTTACATTTAAACCAAGTATGGGGAAAGGGATACTCTCAATTCCTAACCCTTAGGTAGAATTGTTCCTTGGGTCGTCTCCTTTCCTCATACATACTTCAGGACATTGTTAGGCATAATAGAGAATCTGGGTGAGTAAGACTAATATCAAAAAGAAAAACAAAAACAAAATAAAACAAAACCCCAAGATGTGGTTTCTGAGAATGGGTTAAGTAGATAAATCTTAAATTTTCTCAGGGTGACTGACTGGCTGCCCAGCTGCCCAATCTCCTGAGAGCTTGACTGAGCCTTGCTTCACAGTACAGGCACCATTATATGAATTTCAGTTTGCTTCCAATATGATGCTCCTGCAGAGATTATATTAATAACCTTGATGCAAACACTGTAGACATGGAAAGTGAAATCCAATCTCTGCTCAGGAGATTCCAGTCCTCAAGACAGAAGGGCCAAGCCATCCATCCAATTGCAAAAGACCCACAATGGAGGCAGCTGACTCCAGCCTGGACTTGACTTGGAATTCATTGAATGCTCAGGAGTTAGTGAGAGACCTGACCTGGGGTCCACTTTCCAAAGCACTCAGGTTACTGGGATTAAAGTGCAGACTGCGACACTGACCAACAGCCCAGCAGTACTTCTGTGAAGGAAGGGCAAGAAAAAGACTTCCTCGGAGCACCCAATTTCTTCGGCTACACTTGAGTTCTGATAGTCTTTAAAATATTCCTAAGAGGGAGCCCTGCTTTGTCACCAGTTTCAGGGGATGGGTGCAATTCAGCCTGAATCTTTCATTCTCATGTTGCTTTTGTTTATCTTACATTGCTCTTTCTAGGCTTGTAATCTAGCAGGAAAGATGCTGGGAAAATAAACTGATGTCTATATAATTTTTATAAGGTACACATCTCCCTGATCATTGAATGAACTCTTTGATGTGGATGATCAAGTGATTGATGAAATTTATGTGAAATAAAAATGATTTTCTGTTGCCATCCAACTTGAGAATATTTTTACTTTAGATGTTGTGGCATAAACCTCTAATATGGATGATAAATCATATCTAGCTATGTTCCCAGACTTCAGTCAACAGAGAAAATTGTCTGACCTGCTTGCTGGACTTGCAAGTGCCCTGGCAAATTACGGTTATTAGCTTGCTACAGCTACAGCATCTCAGCCTTTCCACGGCCATGAGAGTTTGCCCTTGATAAGAGAGCTAGAAGCTCTCCATTGGGTAACTCATTATCTGACTCTCTTCCATAAGACTCAGTGAGAACAGATGCCAGGATAAGAAACCATGAAAAGGATTGGCATGAGATGCAAAACATCTTTTATTTTATTGAAACCATGTCTATCACAGTCTCTCTTGCCTATTCAAAATGCAACTTGGGTTGATCTTTAAAAAAAAAAAAAATCAGCTATTTGGAGGTGTTGACACGGCCCAACTTTACAGCCTAATCTCAGAACTTTGAGAGTACCTCAGCAGATTCAAGGTTGGATTTGGAGCTGGAGAGATTTGGGGGTACTTTTGTATAATGTCATGAGCAAAGAAGAGATTGAATATGCTGAGAAGTACAAGGAAAGACAATGAACACAGTTCCCAGAATTCCACTGTACCACAGAGATCCTTGCACATCAATGTTTTTTTGCAGAACTATTCACAATAGCTAAGTTATAGAATGAGACTAAGTCTAAAAACAGAGGAATGTATTTTATATAAATGCACATATAAATAAAAATTTATCATATATATATAAATATAAGTTTACAAATCTACATCTATCTATCTATCTATCTATCTATCTATCTATCTATCTATCTTTTATTCACCCACAAAGAAGAATGAAGTCATGTCATTTACAGGAAAATGGATGCAGCAGAAAATAAGCATATTAAGAGAATCAAGTTAGACTCAGAAAGACAAAGGTCACATTCTCACTTTTAGCGCCTAGATTTTAAGTAATCATGTGAAACCATGTATGTATATATAACATGGAAGTGAATGGGATACTCTCCAGGAAGATGAAGGGTATTTATTGGTAAAAAGGTGTGAGGGAGGAAAAAAGGGATGATTAGGGGTATGAGGGAGAATATGCTTAACATACACCACTTAGATGTAAGGAAACTTGAATAAGTGAACCAAAAGCCAATTTCTGTCAAAAGTAGTTTTTCTTTTTTGCAACTAAGACAGAAAGGCTATATAGGTGGGCTCACAAGCTCTTCAGGACACTCTCCCAGAGTTTGCCACCCTTCCCCACTAGCTTCTATTTGCTCTCCTAGGGTTCTTTCCTATTGGCTTTATGAGTTTACATTGACAGTAAATTCTCTGAGAATGTGTCCTGTCAAGATATCTGGGTGCCCAGTATGAGACTATAAAAAGGGAAACATCTCTCTCCCTGAGCTTCTGATGTCATTGCCTGATACTGACCTCTGTGGTTGGGCAGAAGCAGTTATCAGTAGTATTTCCATATAAGGTATGGCTGCTGGCTAAATTCTTTCAGCCCTCATAGACATAATAGTGTCCTCATGTATGTAATGAGGACAGAAGCAGCTGCCTTGAAGGCTTGGAAAAGGTTAGTCATTATCTCTCAAAGTATCCGCTAAACACTGATGCTCTAGTCCAAATATTTTTATTGAATACTTCAAGGAAAATTTTAGAACAAAAAATTCAAGTCCTACACACCCAGAAAGTTATTACTGAGTTATATAGACAAAGTTTGCTTATGGCACGTCTCAGAATATGTGTCCAATAATGCATACAATGTTCCAAGGTTATGTACCTATTACCTTGTTCCACCTAACAATGTCTCAATCTCTGTTTCTTCCTGTGAAAATTCAGGCTCTAAAGAATGCTAGGTGAACCAACCAAAGAGTATACATGCACTGGTCCATGGTTCCTGCTACATATATAGCAGAGGACTGCTTTATCTGGCATCAGTGGGGGCGGAGGGGCTTGGTCCTGTGGAGGCTTGATGCCCCAAAGAAAGGGTGAGGTAAGAGAGCACTCTCTTAGAGGCAAAGGGGAGGGGATGGGGTGGGGGTGGGGGTTGTGGAGGGGAGACAGGGAAGGGGGATAATATTTGAAATGTAAACAAATAAAATGATTAATAATAATAAAAAAGAATGCTAGGTCATTGAGTCTACTGCAGTGAGCAGAGCAATGGACTGACAATGGACTGACAAAGTACTGAAGAAAGTACTTAGCACTTTCTTCTCTATCACCTTTAAATTATCTTCCTGCAAATGTAAGCCTGTGTCCATGTGCCCGGGCACTCCTCACCAGAATCCCTCTGTGCTGCTCTCCTTGATCCCTGCAGATCAATGGAGCTAGTTCCTTTGCCTACATGTCCATTACTCCCTTCATCCACACCTGGCTGTATTTCTAATCCCTCCTTGAGCCCTTCCAGATACATTTTGTCTCTTTTCATTGCAGGTCTAGATAGTGTCTTCTCCTTCAGCTAAATTTTCTCTAAGATGATAGCCATTAATGCATTCTTCTTCATTGTAGAAGAAGAATCTCAAAGTGCCTTTTACTAAGCTCATTTCTCCTTACTGTGCTAATGTCCCA
The DNA here is from genome assembly GCF_008632895.1 of Mastomys coucha. Taxonomy (NCBI): domain Eukaryota; kingdom Metazoa; phylum Chordata; class Mammalia; order Rodentia; family Muridae; genus Mastomys; species Mastomys coucha. The sequence continues at coordinate 55,340,973 of NC_045030.1, read as the reverse complement.
GCTCTCTGCAATTTAGTGCTATTTAGTGAAATGTGAATTTTGACAATATGGATAAAACAAGTAAGTTCCTTTCCAGCCTTTTCAATAAAATCCAGTGCATGGCTTTAGAAGGCTCTGGTCTGGCTCTATCTTGTTAAGATTAATTTTCATTTAGTCTGTATCATGCACAGTTTCCAAATTTTCTTTTTTTCCTGACTTACCCTTATAAGCCATTCCCTCCCTAGTTCATTTTGCTGTTAAGGGATCGTTTTCCTGTGTGTACCTTGTGCCTTTAGGCTGATGTTCTCTATTTTGACTCGTGATGTCATTTTGAGACTTTTATTTATTTTTATTTTTCTAAAGTACAAAACAATGGGTCTTATTATGGCATTGAAACAATTTTGTTTCCATTTCTTTACTTGGGAGGGGAGCAGTACATATGTGCTGAAGGGAACATGAGGGTATTTGAGGACAATGTCCAGGAGTCAATTCTCTCCTTCTACTATGTGGGTCTTGGAGTTCAAACTCAGGTTGTCAGGTTTGGCAGCAAGTGCCAAAACCTGCTGCAGGTCTCACTAGCTCTCGCTATGACATTTAATATACACATTTATATTACTAAACTTTTTATTTTATTATCCAAAATGAGACTTCCCATGGTGAGCAGTCAGTGATGGGTGAAGAGCAAATGAATATTCCTGTCCATCGAGACCCCAGAATGTGAGGCTCTGGGCCAGGCCAGGCCACTGTGGCTTTTCTTATGAGCTCTGTATCAGCTGGAGGTGTGTTCCCAACACTATTTTCCCACAGTCTTTTGAGCTTGATTTGACCATGCCCGTCGGTGAAGCTTCCAATGTCTATTTTCAGGTTTCTATTTGATTCATGGGACTTGACCAAGTCTTGTCTGGGATTCTCTGTGTAGCCCTGGTTGTTCTAGAGCTTGATCTGTAGAACCAGGCTGGCCTTGAAACCCGAAATCTTCCTGCCTCACTTTCCTGAGTGCTGGATTAAAGGCCAGTGCCACCACTGCCTGTCATAAGAAGTTTACTCCTCATTTATATTTTTGTTCTGCTTTAAAGTTATTTATTGTTATTAATTATCATATGAGTGCTTGGCCTGCTTGGATGCATGTGATTGCTTGGATGCATGTGAACCATGTGTGTACAGTGACCACAGAGGCCATAAAAGGGTGCCAGATGTCCTGGGACTGGAGTTGCATGTTTCTGGGAGTTGAACCTGCGTCCTCTGGAAGAACAATTGCTTTTTAACCACTGAGCCATCTCTCCAGCTCCTTGTTTGGCTTTAAAAACAGATCCTAAGATTTATTTTTATTTCCTGTGTATGTTTTGGTAGCATGTGTGTAGGCACAGCTTGTGTATGCCGTGCCTTTACTGGCCAGAAGAAGCCATTGGAAACCCTGGAACTAGAGTTACAGACTGTTGTGAGCTGCAGTATGAGGGTTGGGAGCTGAACCCAGATCTTCTGCAAGAGCAGTAAATGTTCTTAAATGTGGAGCTCTCTCTCTCAGGCCCCTCGTTCTACTTTTTTTGGCTCAGTTTCTTGCTAGAGGGTTGCTCATCTTTGGTAATGTCCAGAAAGGTATAGACAGAAAAGGTTTGTATTTTCCTAGCTCTCCTCATTAGTTAGCAAAGATTACTTTATGTGCAAGTACACATACAGACACACAAACACACCGGTCACACACACAGAGAAAATTCCTCTAGACCTTTAGGATCTAGTGGCACCTTATTCTTTTATCAAGGGCAACAACTGAATCCCAGAGATATCAAGTAACTCACCCATGGTCATGCAGTGAGCTAATACAATTGTTTTGGCCTCTGAACATGTACTCCCTACCATGCCACTGTGAACTAACCAGTCCAGGGACTAGCTGATGGGTCGCTTTGCTCAATTCTGGCTCATGCAGGCTGAATGCAAGACTGACTTTTGTTTTTCAATCCTAACAGCTCTGGTTTGACCAGCTACTTAAAAATTGAAACCCCTCTGGCTAAAATCAGCTATTACCTTTTGAAATGAGTAGAGCTGAAAACTAGTGTCAAGAGTTTGGAGGAGGCTGGCCTTACCAGCACTCAGCACTCCCCTTCACTTACATAAAACTCTTGTCTGTTCTCCGCC
>NC_045030.1:55333072-55338844 GCF_008632895.1 Mastomys coucha | reverse complement strand
TTCCCCCCCCCGCCCCCCCCCAGCTCCACAAGTCCCTCCCATCCTGGCTTTGATAGTATCCCTCCAGAGGAAGCACTCATTACGTTTAAGCATCATACTCTCCCTTCTTCCTGGTTTGCTGAAGTCTTTTGGAAGCTGACATGAGTGACTGATCCACCAAGGGACATTTAACAGAGGGAATGACAGAGAGGCGCAGAAGGAAGGCAAGACAGCACTAGAGATAAACACTCAGAGGACAAAGCCACTTTGACTCCTGTTAGGGCCTTGCCAACTCTCTATTATCAGTATGTTAGTATGACATACTTATCTTTGTTAGAAAAACAAAGATATCATATCAAAGACCCAAATCGTTCTCAGAAGATTAGTGAGCTCATGTGAGGAACCCAGTTGAGGTAGTAGCTATGAGTCTTGTTTTTACAGAAAGCTCCAGCTGATCTCAGAGCAATGTGCTCTCCACAGTTCTGCTCTCTCCTCTTTCAGAAGGCTCACTTGCGATTGGACTCATTTTTACTGTACCCATAAACAGGTTCGTTGTTTTTGTGCACAGAAATTGGGATACAGAGAAGTGAGCTGACTTCCTAAAAGCTGAGGCCATGGTTGGTTGCTGCAGGTTGGCACGCTATAGGTCTAGAAGCCCAGCATTAACTGACTTCCATTCATTCTCAGCAAGAAAGGGCAACTACCCTGCTCCTGAAGTGCTTCTGCAGTCATCAGACTGCATGTTCACACTGAAGAGGTGACTTTGAACCCCATCCGGTGCTTATTTTACTTCTGCAACACACACTCCTTTAGTATGCACGACGCCCCAGCATTTTCCTCCTTTTTTAATTTCTTGAGCCCAGGGTTTTGTCAGGCTAGAAATCAAAGCTCTGTGTCTTGCAAGGGGAAACAGGACTATGGAGAGGGATATGTATAACACACCCAACCTGTTTATAATATTAAAGCTTGAGCTCCAGAATAGCATTTCATTAAGTACTGCTGTTCATTCAGTTTGGAGAGACACATAAATACAGAATGAATTGGCACTACCATTTGCAGGCCTTCAATCTTTGTGACAAAAATTGCCTATTATTGAGAATATGAGCATTTTCAAAAAATTATAGACAGCTAGAAAAATGGGTTTGAAAGTGAATATCCAGGATGAGGAGAAAGCATACTGGTTTTTGCTTTATAGTAAATGTAACACACTCTCTCTAATATTGTTTCCACTATTTCTATTCTAATTTGAACAGGGGACCCTGCTGTTGCTAGTGTATTATAGGCCCATAACAAATGTAACTGCTGAGATCCTGCGTTGCTAATGCCACAGAATGCTACAGGATTTCATTTTGAGGACCAGGAATCCAACTTTCTCCCACTGCTGGTGGCATTTTGGCTCTTGAAGCAGACAAGTAACCTTGGTCTTGGCATTATCAGATCAAAAAAGTGCTCTTTGAATCTCATTAACCTTGCTGTCTTACACAAAGGGGACAAAAGAAGCCCAGTAAGGAAGTGGTTTCCCTGGCCTACTAGGTGTTCTTAGCATCCTAGTCCAGGCGAGCTATGGAAGTAGGGCAGAGAGAAAGAGGTATTGAGATTAGCATATGAAAGAAGTCAGGTGGCTGAAGGACCCTAACCTCTCCCCACCTGGGCTGTCTGTAACCAAGCAGAGCATCCCTGGGAAACACAAGCAATCTGCAAGTGTGGGAGAAAGCAGCAGTGACCTAGAAAGGGTCATTGTGGGGAAATGGGATTTTTGAGCCTGGGATCTCACCCATTCTCAAGAGCACCATTGTCTTTCTTAATGGACTGTAACTATTTCTATCACAATCCACGTGTCCCTACTTCACTTCTTTGTTCTATGACAAAAGAACCTGGCCATTTCAATGGGTGCCCTCCGGATTCAGATTCATGCTTATAACAAAGGACTTTTGCCAGAGCTGCCTGTTGTCCTCTCTCTGAGCCTCCAGCACCCAGATGCAAGACTTCTCACACTCCACTTACTATACAAGCCAGACTGACCTTTGTGCTCTCTGAATCATCAACCTTTTGTTGAAAACCATTGAAGGACAGTTCTGTGAAAGATACTGAAAACCTCACCACATTTTGGAATTAACTAGAGGCTCTGCTCAGACTGCAATGTCCTCCTTATCTTCCAAATACTGAAACCTACATGCTTATCCCTATTGCAACTGAAGTTCCTCCAAGGAGATGGAAAGCCAGAGACCTTACAATTCAGCTTGCTCTCTTGCACTTTGTCTCCCATCTCACTATCTGTCTGGAAGAAACACTCTTGTGTGTCCAATCCACAGTCTGCAGACAGCCTGCTGAGAATAGCTATGAATGTGGTCCAAGAAAAAAATGATATATTTGCTTAAAACATTATGAGCTAGGTGCAGGGACTCAGGCCCTTAATCCCATCATTCAACAAGCAGAAGCAGGAGGATTTCTGTGAGTTTAAGTTCAGTCTGGTCTACATAGCAAGTTCTAAGCCTCCCAGGACAACATAGATGTATCTCAAAACAACCAACATTTTTAGAATTTTTTTTTTTGCTATTAAGTATTTTATTATTTAGGTGTGTGTGTGTGTGTGTGTGTGTGTGTGTGTGTGTTTGTGTGTGTGTATGTATGTGTGAGTACTCAAGCACACGAACGCATGAGAGCCATTCTGTTCCTGTGGAGGTCAGCTGGCAACTTGAGATAATTGGTTCTCTCCTTTCACCATATGGGTCTAAGGGATTGAACTCAGATAGGCTTGGCAGCAAGTGCTGAACAATCTGGCTGCCCCCCATGATTTTTTTTTTTTGTCTCACAAACATGAAGTGGGGTTCAAGAAAAGGCTTGTAAATGGAAGTATACTCCACCGAGCTGTTGTATATATTTCATATTATTGTGTTAGCAGAGTACTGTATCTCAGTAACTGTAGTTTTCTTCCTTTGGCTCTGTAGAGATAAACCTGACTAGCCCTTCCCCTGCTTGCCTGTTTGTGTGTGTGTGTTTACATCTCTGCACAGGCATCTTTTTTACCATTTGGGAAAACCCTAGGTTTCCCTGGTACTGCTCACCACCTTTGTCTACCATCAACCCAAGTTAATTTCCTTACCCATATTTCAACCCCATTAATCCCTCTTAAAAAGAAATTCCATAATTAGTAGCTGACAGCTTGAATGTGTGAACCACCAGTTTCAGAAATTATTTTCTTAAGGATCTACTGAATGCCATTATCATGCTGATAAAACGACAGGAGAGACCTTCTATATGGCCTCCTGAGGAGGATAGCTACCTACTATGTTAACCAAAGAGACCACTGTGTGGGTGGCCGTGGAAATGCTAATCCCTGTGGCTTCAGGGTTTATATCCTTACCTGCCCCCAGCAGGGAGTAGGGCCTGTTCCACACAGACTAGCAGACCCAGGGGAGCTTTGTGGGAAGCTGAGTTCTATCTTATGTATTGCAGCATCCAGTTCCTTTGTCCAACTTTGCTCCTAGAGATCAGGGCCAGAGATGCAGGAATGCCATGAAGTAGTATTTCCAAGAATGCACTAGTATTGACAACTGCAGCAGCTAGACAAAGAATCCTTTAATGTCCCTGTAGGTTCCCTGGGGCATGGGTAAGTACAGCCAGGACTGGGGATTCTGAGTAGAAGGGCAAGGTGACAGTTATAAAATGGCCTGACAAGGACCCTTCTTCAACTAGCCTCAGACTCATCTGGTCCACCTAGTCAGGAAGCACTGCAGGTGAACGACGCCTAGGATTTTGAGTTGCCTAAAGGTTTCTACATTTTATCCTCACACTAGCCTAGTTGGTCAAAATGGAGGCATTATTATTAGTCTTATGTGACAGAAAAGGAAATTGAACCTCAGGAAGGGCTAGTTATTTTGCTACAGTTTCTGTAAACAAGTGGAATAATTCCAAGGGCTCCTGAATCAGACTTTGCATGCTGTTCCACTGTGCAAGGGTGATAATGTTCTGGAGAGAAACATCCATACACTAGCACTCAGCTTACAGCATCCTCCTCCAGTGGCCCCCACCACCAGTGGTACTACTTTGAAACATTGCTGCCAACCCACACATCTTGTGCATCAGTTAGGCTGGGAGTGTATGTTCAGTAATGGAAACTCCAGTGTCTTCATGCACTGCACATTCTCCCATTCATTAGCTAGAAAATCTCTGTGTCCCAACTTGCCAGGGGCCTTGTTTTGAAGGAATATCCATTCTTAAATCTCTGAATCCCTGGGTCCCCTGATGGAAAGGGCCCTTGGACAACTGGGCTTGACAATAAACCCATACATATTTATTTAGAGACATGTTCTAATTTATGAAAGACAAAAAGGTTGGATCGTGCTTGTGTTTCTGAGAATAAATCCTGGTTTTGTGCTGTGTGACCTTGGGTGCATATCTAATTCTCTCGGGGCTTCAGTTTCTTCCTATGCCACAACACCTTGAGCAAGACGGTCTGACTCAGATGTGGTGTGTAGTTAGACATCCATTTATTCAATAAACAGTAGTGAATGGAATTTTTTCTGAGGGCGGTGGGCTTGGTGCAAGAGATTTACAAGGGGACAGGAATTAGAGCGAGAGCGCTTTGAAAATGCTCAAAAAAAAAATCCCCCATGTAAGGTTTTTTAGTCATGCTTTATTGCCATGCTGACTTACCTTTTCAGAAAATACCCCCCTCTTCCGTTGCAGAATGGAAATTGGCAAAGAGAGAGGGAAAAGGTCCAATTTGCGCCTTTGCTATTTTTAAGGGAGGCTGAAATTATGAGCCAAAGTGGAGTGATGCGCTCTCTGGAGTGACCTCCGTTCTCCCACACAGGAGAAAAACCCAGGTCTCTTGCTTGTGAAGTGGCTGGGGCTCTTGGGCGCGAGGCATTATTATATAAATTCAAGCTCGCTCCTGATCCTTAGTACCCTGAGTTGCCTGAAGGGGGGAAATGGCACTGCCTGCGTTTGCAGCCGGGGCGCTCCGGCCGCCACTGCAACCGGAGCAAGGAGCGCCCGCCCGCACCACCTGTCCCCGCCGGCATTCCAGAGTAGAGGCCGAATTGGCAGCAAGCCGGCCCGGGTCTGTCGCCGCCTCAGTCCGCGCCGGCCCTCCTAGGGGTGTGTCTCTCGGATTCAACTCCCCGCCGCTCCAGGACAAGCCCCCAAAGGCATTTTCTTCCTTGGCGGGAGCCTTGCGCGCCCCGCTCTTCGCGCTGCTGCCTCGAGGCCGCCGCAGGCGGATGCACGACCTCAGGCGACGCTGGGACCTGGGCTCCCTCTGCCGGGCCCTGCTCACTCGGGGCCTGGCAGCCGTGGGCCACTCGCTCAAGCACGTGCTCAGTGCGATCTTCTCCAAGATTTTCGGTCCCTTGGCCAGGTACGTGGTGGGCGAAAGTGGGGCTTTCGCTCCGGGTCCAGGGTGAGCCCGGGCGGCGGGAGGAGGGAAGGCGGCTGGGAGCGGAGGGCAAGGCTCAAAGTTCCAGGGTGCCGGTGGTGGCCGGGCTGGGGGACCCGAGACGGGCTGAGCGCGCAACTGACCGCGGTGCGGCTCCTTCTCCGCTGTTCCGCGGGAAAGGGCTGCGCCGCCTCTGCTTGTAAAGTCAGGCAGCCCGCGGGCTCCTTCCTTCTTCCCCGGGGGAACCCCGAAGCCCCAGTTCACTTCTAGAGGCCACCAGGTGGGCAACGGGACACGTGCCAAGGGAGCCCGGGTTTAGGGTCAGCAGCTCGCGCACGGAGGGAACTGAGGTCCGGGGCCCCAGAGAGTCCCGCGGGCCAGCGGAATGGGGATGCGGAGCTGGAGAGAGGAGA
>NC_045030.1:55319100-55332202 GCF_008632895.1 Mastomys coucha | reverse complement strand
CCCTCTTACACCTTGGCGCCCTGAGGGTGAGTCCCTGCTGGGTAGACACTAAAGCCTATCTTAGTTGCTCTGTCAGGAAGCATCTGGGGTCTTCCTATCAGGTTAACCTGCTTGCTGGTTAAGTGTGAGGAAAGCGACCTGGCTGCCTGGAAAGTCCCCCAGCAGCAGCCAGGACTGGACAGGATACGCTGAGTGCTAGAAAGTCCTAAAGAATTGTGCTCTGCATGCAGATTCTCTGGGTCCATCCTCCTTATCCTCTGCTCCCCTCTTGCATCTGGTTCCAAAGACTTGGATTTTGTTTTCCTTCCCTGTTTCCCTGCCCCTGCATCCTCCCCCCTTTTAGTTTCTAGCTTTCTCTAGTGGAAAATTCTCTGCCCATCTTGTCTGCTGTTGGTTACCCATTCTTTCCTTTTCCTGGTCTTTCTCTCTATATCATCTTCTGTTCCCCTTTCCACTTTTCTTCTCTCTCTCTTTCTCACCTTTCTCTTTCTTCTTTCCCTGACTTCTATCACCTCCCTACCCCCAGGCCCCACTTTTCTCTGGAGAGCAGATGTCATTCTGCCACTGTTTGGGGACACTCAGGAAGAGCTCCTGGCTCTCATCTTGTGCCCCTCACTGTTGCCCACACTTGAAGTGTCCACCATGCTTTTCGAATATAAGGGGGCACCCTGCCTGCTGGGTGACGAGCTGGAAAGTAGCTCTGGACCCTGCATAGGACTCAGGAGCCATATGAGTGCTAGGAGCTTCTTCTGAGGCTCAGAAATCCTAGAGCCTCAGCATCCATGGACGGCTCAGGTTCTTGCCAACAGGAAATGAATGACAGAAATAACTGGTTTGTGGATAATCTGTAGCCAGCAAGGCATTTTCTTCCCTTTAGCTGCTATGGCCAGTTCCTGGAGGTCATGGGATGCTGTGAAGTGGACAAAAGGAGTGAAATCAATCCAGCCAGAGCTATTGTTTTGCAGAGCCCTTAAACAAATCTAGTCTGGAGCAGGGAGTCTATGAATGAGTTTAGCTGCAGGGAGTGAAATTGGGGTCTTCTGGTGAGCAATCATCTTATTATCTCTGCCCATTTTGGTGACTGCTTGGGCTCCCAAGGGTTCTGCTGATACCACTGCTGCTTTTATTCACGTGGACCCTTCCTGCCTTACTCAGCCTATGCTCACCCCATTTCCTGGCTAAAATGATGTTTTACAGGTAGCTGTAAATGGATGAGCTGTAGGTAAGATTTCTTCTATCTAGCAAAGGGAGCCCCTGGTTTTCTGGTCACACCAGTTTACAGTGGCCTTTGTCAAAGGCCAGAGTCCTGGCTGAATCCTTTGAACTTTCATTTTCCTTTCTATACTAACAGATTCGTTTTCTTATCACAAGAGATAGTTGGCCACAGGAAGGCTAAGTCTCAGTTCATGGCAAGAATTGTGTTAAGTCGTTGTCATAACAGCATTGAGGTGGTTAAGAAAGTCCCCTTCAGATCTCTTATGCTAGCTAGCTTGTATGTATACTGAAGAATAGTGATCACAAACAATGTTTAGGGCAAAAGTAGACTTCCACACTTAAAACCATGGGGGTAGTGGTGGTGGGGATTAGAAAAGATGTCTTACCTGCCATGGAAGCCATAGCTGTGTCTAGCATTGTATATGGCATGTGTGCCTATACCAGTTCCTTTGAACATGTAGGTCAGGGTGTGATGTCTGTAAATGTACTATTAATGTGGTCTGAATTATCTATTTAGTAGTCATTGTCCTTTGGCAGGTAACTTCAGATGTAGTCTAGACAGTAACCAGGACTCATTGAAACCTCCTGGATTGTCTCTAGTTGAAGCAAAATAGTTTGTAATGCAACATAGTTTTCTTGGGCATTAAAAGGGTGATACCATAGTGCCATCTAGTCTAATCAAAGAAGAACCACGTTTGGAAAAGTCAGTTGATGATTGTACGGTATTTATGAAAATGAAATAAAAATTTCCTAGAGAAATACAGTATCACCTCAAGGGACCTTTAATTAATTGACTCCTTTCTGCCTATCTCTAGAATTATTCAGTGATAGCCTGAGGGATCCAGACTTTTCCAGGCTAGTGAGAGATCCTTGCTTGCAGGATGATCAGTGCTGGTGATGTGTATGCATCGTGTGTGTGGTTGTGCATGGGAGATGAAAATTTAGTAGGCGAGGCAACTGCACAGCTAGAGATTCCTAGACAGACTGATCTCAGGACTACAGAATAAACCTCTAAATCTCCAGTAGTGCAGCCTCTGTGGAGAGAACATTCTAGTTTGCCATGAGTTTTCATATTGCCTTGTTATTTCTCTGGGAGCGTGCACTGTCTTTTGGAGAAAGGCAGACAGGGCAAGAATATTCCCTTTTATTAGAAGACAATGACATGCAAAGAGGCTGAATGACTTTTCCAAGGTCATTGAAGTCTTTAGTGACACAGCAGAAATCCGACTCCATTTCTGTCTAATTCCATACACTTTGATATGTTGAATCTACCTTGATGAATAGTTTTACCCAAACACCATGAGGTATTTCCTACAAGTGATAGTAAATGTTAGCAGGAATTTGCTCTCACCTCCATTATCACTGCTATCAGCCATTTTACCCTTGTAGCTTTAAGGAATGGCTGGGCCACCATTGCCACCCTCATCCAAGAAGAATGGATTTCTGTAGGAAAGAAGCTTTATTCTCAGCAGGAGCAGGTCTTGGGGCCCCGTGTGCTGTGAGACTTCTTTTTATGTTGTAAATCTCTGTAAAGCTAAACAGGATGAGACTAGATTGGAGATGTGATTGCTGAGTCCTGGAAGTAGCCACCTTCTGAGGATGAGCCTTTCGCCCACATCAGAGTTAGCAAATCCTTCTATCAGTGTAACACCTGAAATGGTTTCGTGCTTTTGGGGAAGGCAGAGTGCTTGGGTGATATATCATAATATGTTGTTGACTAGAAATGACTGATCATATTGGCTGGCTAGAGGGAATGACTAAGGGAGGAGAGGGAGCTAGATACTGAGCCTGGGAAATGCTTGAGTTGTTTATTAGACTAATATTTCCTTAAAAAAAAAATGAGAAGTTGCCTTTCATCCATCTGTTTGCCAGTATATTGCCTGAGGTCAGAAAGGAGTTCTGCTCATTTTAGAATTTCTAAGACCATTTAAAAAAAATGTATCAAAACATTGTTGCACACCAGCTGTTCCAATTCCCCATTTCTACAGGCTTTTTCCAGACCCAAACTTCCTATATTTATAGCCAACTCGAGTGTGTCACTTGGTCTGTGGGAGGAATTAAAAACTCACAAGGCACACAAACTCTGTTCTTCACTTGGTAGGCTGCTGCCTGGTGCCCAAGCGATGGCTCTGAGCTCAAGCTGTATGGCTATACAAGTCTCAGAATTTGCATATCTGCTGCATTCTAGATTTTAACATCTCTACAATTTTAGTAGCCACACAGAAGGATAACATTAAAATCTGGTAGCATATTGTTGGTAGGAAAGGACTAAAAGGTTTTTGTTTAGATGTAGAAAAGCTTTCTGTTTGGAGGATCAGCCATTCATTTATAAATATGATAAAAAGCTTTCTGTTTCTCTTAAAATGATGGCTTTATTTTGGAAAAGCTAGGATAGAGTTTATGTACCTGATTATCCCCTGCGTGTCTTTGCTTGTACTTCCTCTAGTTTCTGGTTTTGCATTGAGGCAAGAGGTAAGCATGTGGTACAAGACGAGGCAAGGGATGATGGAATTGTTACAGCAAGCAGTTCCACCCATGTGGTCCACCAGGCGTTGGTCCATTGGTCTCTCACTTTCACTTGGTTGAGGATGTCTTTATTTATTTTTTAAAATACTTATATGTTTTGTATATGGTATTTTGCCTTCATGAATATATGTGTACCATGTGCATGTCCAGTGCTCTCAGAGACCAGAAGAGGGTGCTGAATCCCCTGGGACTGGAGTTCCAGATGGTTGTCAACCATGTGAGTGCTGAGAATTGAACTGGGGTCCTTTGGAAGTACAGACAGTAGCTTTAACCATTGAGCCACTTCTCCAGCCTCAGTGCCTTTGGTTGGCTATCTGTTGGTGGGAGCTTTTGCATTGTTTATCAAATACCCAATACAAGCAACTTAAAGGCAAGAAAAAATTCTTTGTGCACCATTTCAGAGGGTTCAGTTCATGGTACTTTGGCTCCATGTGCTTGGATAGACTATCATGGCAATAGGAACAAGTAACAGAGGGTATTTCTCACCTCACAGAAGACAGGAAACAGAAAGGCAGGAAGGAGTAAGGTGTCCCTAACAATCTGTCCTCAGTGAACCCTTTCCTCAAGCCAGGCCCCATCTCCTAAAGTTTCTACCACTTCCCAAAATAGTGCCACCAGCTGGGAGCCAGGCATTCAAAATTTGAACCTGCACAGGAAAATTCATATTCAAAGCATAGTCAAGAGCAGAATGATGGTAGTGGTGGGGGCAGGGAGAGAAAACAGAAATGAGAGAGAAGAGCCTGTGTAGAATTCTGTGAGTTAGCTTCTGCTCATAGTCTGAGGTTACTGCCATGATGTGCCAATTAAAATACTAAAGCTTGTTTTCTATGGGTATCAGGTGTCAACAGAGATAATATGAAAGACCATTAAAAGAATATTCATCTTTTCCCCACTGTCACTCATTAAATAAAGTCTTATGAAACTGTCCATTTTATTCCAGGGAAGACATGCTTTTATAAAGCTTACAGTAGAACCTGACAATTTGATACTTTAGATATTTAAGAAAAAAAAGATGTATTTTGTTTGAAAACTATCTAGAAATCAGTAATGTCTTTAAAATGTCAATCATTTATCAGAATATATTAAAAACCACAAAGACCTTTTCATCTCCTGCATGGTAATTGAGATCTAATCTACAAACCAGGAGAAGTAATAATCACAGCCCTGGTACTGTGTCAGAAGTTGAGGAGATGAGAATCAAACCAGTGCCAAGAAAGCCTACATTACCCTCCTTAGCCTAAAGCCCATAAAGTGAAGAAATGTGTAGTATAGACAAGATGGTTGGGGAAGGGGGAGGGGATCCAGGCCTATTTGTGGCCTACAATATCTTTTCTGTAAAATGGGAGATTTGAACAAGATATTTCCTAAAGCCTATTCCTTTGTAAAGTATAAAAGACAGGGTAGAAAAAGAAAAGGTCCATTTGAGAAGGCTGGTGGGACTATAAGGTAGTATTTAGGAGAAATGGGAATTTTTAGGAATTGTGTTAGTCTTGCCATCCTCTTGGCAGTATGGAGCCAGTGGGCATTAGAGAGACAAGGAGCCTTATCTTAGAGAAGGTTCATACTTGGGCAAGTAATGGCTGTGGAGGTAGATGAAGGTAAAGCCCCACTGTGAGGAATCTGGACATGTGATGAAGACTATGGACCCATGTGAGGATGTAAAGGTCTTATACATAATAATGGAAGATTAAAACAGAGAGGTTGAGTAGAGGTCTGGTTCGGGCTGGGAGAACCCTTGTTGCCTAGACTCCTAGTGGGCAGGGTTTGTAAGGAGATGGGAAATGGGGCTCTGGTCCTGGTTAATGCTTAGTGGTGAATGTGGGAATCTGTGAACCCAGTTAATCTGAATTCACAATTGGCATTATTATTTAAATGATAGCTGCAATTCACACATGGGACTCTTAGTCAAAGAAAGAAGGTTTGAATAAAGTAAAAGATAGACAGTTATGATTACATAAAAATGAGAATGTTCATCTGTCAAAGGAAAGAAAAAGCCAAAATGAAAAGGCATATGTCAAACTCATGAAAATATGTGCAACAATTACAACAGACAAAAGGCTGAAATCTTTTCTGTGCAAAGAAACCCTATGAATTGATTAGAGAAACAAAGGGCATGTCCAGACAGTTTAGGACATGAGGCCCAAGACTAGTTTGCAGACATGGAAAAAAAGGCTCAGTCTCACTGGTACTAAAGAAATGCAAATAGAAGCATTTAAACTTAGGACAACTTTATTTCTATTCGCTGATTAACCCTAATTCAAAAATCTAAAAGCTAATCTATATTACCACCCAACAAAAAAATAAAATATTAGTAGTCAGTACTGACAAGGAATTATATCATAATTCTTATAAATTGTTGTTGGGAGTTTAAATTTGAATAATCCCTTGGGGATGAATTAGATAATGTAAACATAGAACATTAGCCATATTTACTTCTTCAGACAAGAGATGTATTTCTTCTCTCAGTGGTAGAGTGCTTGGTTAAGATGTGCAAAGTTCAGTCCACAGTACCACAGAGTTTTTTTTTTTCTTTTTAAAAACCCATCAGTTATTTCCTTGGTATTATTTTATTTGTTTACTCATTCATTTATTTATTTGACAAATATTCTCTGAGTAGCTGCTAGCATCACTAGCTCTCTGTGCTGTGAGCACTGTGATAAAGCTTTTGTTTGTTTGTTTATTGTGGATGTGTTGCTTTTTTTTTAAGCAGAGAAGGAATAGAAGAGGTATAAAAACAAATCTATCTCCACTAACTCTAATAGAGATCGCAGAGAATACAGACAGGAATAAGACACACCAGGATCTCAAGAGATATGGGAATGATTTTTTTTTCTGTTTTCTTTTTTTCTTTTTCTCTTCTTTTTGATATTCTGAGGATTTTTAATTTCATTCAAAGTACGTGTGTCCCTTTGAAAATGAAAGTAAACACAGCTGGACAGGTAGGACACACCTCTAAAGCAAGTGCTGCAGAGGCAAAGGCAGGCAAATCCTTGTGAGTTCAAGGCCAGACTAGCCTAGGTAGAGATTTCTGGGTTCTGGGTTAGCCAGAGTTACATGGTGAGACCCTGTCTCAAAAAAAAAAAAAATTAGGAAGTAATACCAATTTTTCAAAACAAGGCTTTTCTGTAGCCATGATAAATGTCCTGATGCCTGAATTTTGCTCCCTGAAGACTATCTGTGGTTGTTTCATTAGCCTTTTGATATCCTGGTGGCCCTTAATGAAGAGAGGAGCTTGAGTATGGTCAACCCTCCCACTGAAAGGCGGAGGTGGTAAGTCTGATTAGTCCAGCACTGGGTGTTGATTTTTCTCCTAATTGGCTAATTTATTTCTCACATCCCATGGAACTTTGTACCAGCAAAGCATAGAAATATCTAGGGGAATTGCTATGTTGCTTTTTTACTGAAAGTTGCAATGAAATACGAAGTTAATAGTTGTCCACAATTGGAATTAGAAGGCTTAGGGGGTTTGGCCACGGCTCATCAAGATGACTTGGAATGCTAGCTCCTTCATGGGACTCTAAGTGAGCTGATTGCCTAGCTATAAGAGCAAAGTTTGAAGTTGGTTAAGGGTTGTGATTCCAAACATCAGTGAATGAGAACATCAGTAAGTCCATGTGTTGCTTTCATTCAGGAAAAGAGTCTATGGCTTAAGAGCTTTACCCTTAATTAGATATAAATGAAGTCCATTAGAACACTTTATTTCCCAGTTATTCTAGATGTCTGTGGGCCAACTCTCTGTACAGCTAGTGAGGTGCATATGCTTATTCTTAAAGCTCCACTAAAATTATGCCCAATGTAGAAGTTGTTTTGGCAATATAAACAATGCCATTTATGGTAAAAAAGCTAATATTGACATTCTGTAACAGAAAATTAACATATTTAGCTAGTGATTGAATTAGAAAGGAAGGCATGAATGGGAATTTCCCTCTTTCCATGAAAGGATAATGAATAATCCACTTAATGGTACATGTCATGTAAAACAATACCATTGTAAGCTTTGGGAAACATTTGTCTGAACTTCAGTAAAATATTTATTGGCAAGAGAGCTTTTCTTGCTCTAGGTCTTGGACTGTGCAGATTATTTGGTTGGTCTTATTGCATCCATTTGTTATTTCTGCCATTTTGCCTCCTAGAACAGTGTTGAAGACTTTGACACATTTCAGAGCATTACACTAAATAAATCTGTCTTGCACATTCCACTGTGCTTTTTCTGGAATATTATAAATATTCAAATACAGGCATATATGCAGATTCAAAATAAAATTCAATACATGCAAATTCTGCATAAGTTTCTTACTTATAACTTAGTAATAGTTTTGAACTTGTTATCCTATGATATAAATATATCAAATGTGAGCTCATGGGAATTACCAATAAGTATATTTTTCTGATTAAGCTGTGAGCTTTTTTTTCACTGACAATTTAAGCTTCAATTCTGAGTTATAAGAGAATAATTTGCACTTCATTTACTCTAAATTGTCAAGAATTGAGCTCTTCCACAATGTAAATGTCTGCAAAGAAGATTTCTTATTCAGTTTGATTGCTTCTTAAATTTTACTAGCAGAGATGCCCTAGTGAGCCTGAGAGAACTGGGCTGTTGCTTGTGATGAATTTAGTCCTGGTGAATCACTTCCATGTTCTTGTCTATGGAAGCATAGAGCAATTGAACTGTGCAGAGTATTGACTTATATCAGACGGATTAGCCTTGTGTGCACCATTTCTTGCATTAATTGACTTTTCCCCATTGTTATTGGAATTTTGGGGTCAAATACTGGGTACTGTCAACTCCAGCAAACTAGACTCATCTGCAGTATGTCAATTAAAAGGACAATAGTGAAAAACAGAAGGAGATTCATTCAGTTTGGTCAAATTGTGAAGAGGAACTAATAAAAGGGGTCAGGTGATCCCCATAGCCCATACAAAGTGTAATGACATTTTTAGGTTTAAATGGAGGTCAAAAGGTATGCATAATGAAGCAGTCCTAGACAAGATGGGGGGCTGCATCTTCCTGATACACCATTGTTACTGTGTGGGTCTGTTATGCAAGGGCGTCTGCTAGGATGTCAGAACTGTGTCAAATTTCTTCCTGTGAGACAAGTTCCTCTTCTGGCTTAAGCATTTCCCTTTTTGAGGCATAAATTTTGGCATTAAATGAAATCAGCAAATTACCACTTCAATTTTCAGATAAATATGTGCTTGCATACACTTACAACTTAATGGTGATAAGGAGAAATTATGAAATCCACTGATTTCTTCTAAAAACTAATAGGTGAACAAAAATTACAAAGATGCAGAAATTTGAACCACACAAGCACAGTACAAAATATATAACTATGTAGATGTATGTACAAATCCAGCTTATATACACATATTTACATCAAACTGAATAAGTACAATTTTTTTCTCATGTACTTTTAAACTGCTTTGAAAACATTCTTTGTAATAAACCCTAAAGTTAGTATTTGCAAACTCAGGTAAACAAATAAAACATGTTTAAAAACAGATTTATTTTATTTCTTATTCTGTGTATGTATGTGTGTTTATACATGAATGCAAGTGCTCAAGGAGACCAGGGGCATTGGGTCCCCTGGAACTAAAGTTATATAAAGGCAATTATGAGCTGCCTTATGTGGATGCTGGGAATTGAACTCAGGTTCTCTATAAGAGCAATGTGTGTTCTTTTTTCTATTTTTATATCTATTATATCTATTATATCTATTATATCTATCTATCTATCTATCTATCTATCTATCTATCTATCTATCCTCTCTCTCTCTCTCTCTCTCTCTCTCTCTCTCTCTTTCTCTCTCTCTCTCTCTCTCTACCTACTTATTGAGTCATGGTATCTCTCTACAGTCCTGTAGTCATGACTGTCCTGGAGCTCACTATATGGGTGAGATAGACTAGGCTGGCCTTGAATTTACAGAAATCCTTCTGCCTCTGCCTTCTGAGTGGGATTAAAGGTGTGTACCACCATCCTGGCTGAAATGCACGTTTTTAACCTCTGAACTATCTCTCCAGCCCTTAAGAAATAATGTTATAGACCCTATGCAGTACTATTTAATAACTGTTTGTTGTCTCCAGTCCAGTAGGTATAGGTCACTGGATTATGTTTGAGTGTATACAAAGGAACATTAGTATTACCAAACAGAGTTTTCATAGATTATGGGACATTTCTTAATTTACAGGCAAAATTGAACTCCAAATCCGCCCAAGTGAAGTGCTTGCTTAGTCCAGGTAGTTTGGCGTGATTGGTGGTGAATATCTATCACCATTTTGGAGTATACACTTATCTAAGTCCCAAGAATGGAACACTACACAGAGTTTTTCATTTAAAACACAGAACAGTCTTTTGAGGTAGACATTCTAAAAATCTTTTTACAGATAAACAGCAGGATTGTTCTCTCTCTCTCTCTCTCTCTCTCTCTCTCTCTCTCTCTCTCTCTCTCTCTCTCTCTCTCTCTCTCTCTCTCTCTCTCTCTCTCTCCTAAATCTATTCAGCCAGAGAGTATTGGAACAGTATATAAAAATATTCAGAACACCTGGTCTGCTTCAGAGCTTCCTACTAAATAATTTAGAGCTTTCTACGAAATAATCAGAAAAACCTATGAAAGAATTTACTGATTATAAGTGGAATGGAGACTTGATAGGACTATTAGAGGCATTAGGACCCCAGCATGCAGGGGAAAAAAGCCTGATATGGTCCCACGTGACTATAGACATGTGCTTAAGAGATGGAGACAGGCATGTCCCAAGGCTTACTGGCTGAATTGGTGAGCTCTTGGTCCAGTGAGAGACTGTGTCTCAACACAACGTGATTAAGACATTGATCTTGGTTCTCCACATACATGTCCATACGTGTGGATACCTCCTCATGGAAGTTCTCTTTTGTGCGACCCCACCACCACTGCCATACACATACATGTTTTAAAAATGTTGTTCTTTGAAGTGAACTTTGATATTCATCTTTTTCTCTCTTAAATGAATGCTCAGATAATTTATTTCAAATGCCTTCAAGACTGACTTTTACTGAGGGATAATGTTTTAGGATGTGTTGGTCCTGTGCAGTTTTCTCTGTCATTGTAACACGTAATTAAGAAAAGCAAGTGAAGGGAGGCTCATGGTTTGAGAGACCTCATCTCTTGGCAGGATCGCTCTACATCATTTAGGCCCTGGTGAAGCAGAGGAACCAAGTTAATTTACCTTATGGCATCCAAGAAGCAAAGAGGGCAAGGACACAAAGTACCTTCCCAGCATGCGCCTGCAGGGGAGTCTTTCCTCCCTAGCCTATCACATGGTGGTGAAGAAGCCTCAGACCATGAATCTTTAGAGGATATTTTTCTTAAACATTCAAACCATAGCACAGGGGAAACATTTAAAAAAATGAGGTAGATATGGTGACATGACACTCTTAGTGTAGGTATCCAGGAAGCTGAGATGGAGGATTGTTTGAGTTTAGGGGTTCAGGGCCAGTCTGGGCAACATAACAAGACCACCTTTCTACAAACAAACACACAAACACAATCAAAAACAAAAAAGGAAAGAAATGATGTCAAAGGGCTTTTAACTATAGTTTAATTTCTTCCCTATCTGTACTTAAAATATGCTGTACACTCTGGGAGATTTGTAAGGAGTGAAACACCTCGCTTCTTCTGGAATGTTGCTGTGATTTTATTAGTAATATGTCATGATTGGTCATGATTTTTCTGTAAATGGCCATATTTTTCTTTTCTTTTCTTCTGCATTTGGTCTGTGTAGACCCAGTGTTTGAGAAGGAGTGCCACTGTGTTCAGCCAGGGCGGTGCCTGTCATATGGGAGCAGAGGAGCCGGTGGAATAAAGAGATTTTCTCTTAAAACCAGAAAAGATAGTAGAGCCTGTTATTATCCTGCGGCCTAATCATGAATTAAATACAAGTATATTTGGTTAGTAAAATAGCCAAGGGAGCGAGTGTAGCAAGGTCCTGTAAGTGTGACCATTCCTTTCCTTCAAAAGAGTGTCATTAAGTGAGCATACAAATTAGCAAAAGCCTTCTAGCCTGGCAGGCATTGTTAGTGTGGATGGCAAGAAAATATGTTGAAGGCATGGAAGAACGCTCATGCTTAGTATACCCAGAGGCCAGTGGACTCGTGGGCTAGTGCCCACTTTAGATGAGACTCAGAGCCGAATGCTTGAACGATTTCTTTTCTTTTCTTTTGGCCAAATAATTGTGCAGGCAGTATTTGTGACTGGTTTTGATGCAGGAATATTCCAAGGGTGTAATAGAGCATGGTAGTTCATTAGCACATGTTCAAATGAAGCATATTGGGCTGATTGATGTACACTAGGCTATTTAAGAAAAATTAAGTCAATAAAAACTATAATGAACATTTATAAATGATTTTATGTATAAACAGCACATAGATGTGAGAATGTGACATTGATCCAAGATTTTTAATGTTTTTATTTTTGAATAAAATGATCACTGTGTGTTTTTCTCTTAGGTAAAGATCCATACTTAGCATTTACCACCCTCATTTTATTCTTTGTGACTTTGAAGGAAAGAAAAAACCAGAAATAATAAACAAACAAACAAACAAACAAAAAGATAAACAAAAATCCACTAACTAACTAACCTTAAACAGACAAACAAGAAACAAAAGAAAAGAACACAGATGATTTTAATATTAGTATAGGATTTTTAGAATCTCTTGGCAGCTTCTGTATTTCTCACCATATGGATGTACATTAAATCTGCATCTCTTTCTCATTTATATGTTTATAAAGTTAAAAAGTTATGAAGTTAAAAACATGCACACACAAAATAATTAGGCAAGCGATGTGCGTTTGACAATGTTTGGTGACTTAATGCCAATTAGAGTTTTTTTTTTGTTTTGTTTTGTTTTGTTTTGCTTTGTTTTTAAAGCATTGCTTTCCTAATCCAATTGCTTCCATGCTTTTTGGTTTATGCACTTAGGAACAGAATCCTTTTAAAGTGCCAGAATTTGCATTCATGCAGCTTTGAATGAGATGTCTGTTTATTCCAAACGATTTTGAGAAATTATTAGTGAGGTGCTTAGAGACCTAGATGTCATGAGATCCATTAGGGTGAGACTGATATCACACTTTTGGGTTCCAGAATTTCCTCCTGTGGAGAAAGGGGTGTGTTTTCATTATGTAGAAAGCTAAAGGTGTGTAGCTCAGCTAAACTATTTAATGGATCCAAATTTGCTCAGCTCAGCTCAACAAGGGCATCGTGTGTCATGGACACCTTGTCTAATGCCACTATAGAAAACCGGCTCATAGTTTCCCAGAGTTCAACTGAAAGCTGAGTAAAAGGCTACACACAGGATTTGTTTTCCTGAAAGTCAGAATTTCCTTTT
>NC_045030.1:55315897-55319090 GCF_008632895.1 Mastomys coucha | reverse complement strand
ATATTGTGAGCTGGTTTCAAACCCACTGTGCAGCAGAAGATGACCTTGAATTGCCTATCCTCTTGGAGTGTTGTGATTGCAGATGTGTGCATCATCATTTATGCGGTCTGGTGATCAAACTCAAGGCTTTGTGCAAGCTCTGCAAATACTCCACCAATTGAGCCCTGATTTCTTTTAATTCTACACTATTTTTTGTGGAAACCTTATGATCTAGTGTCCAGAGCCTGGTGTGGGGATCTTAGGTTGTGAGCTTTGGTTAGGAATGGGTTTTCTTAAGAATGACACAATGGTCATGCTTCTAGGTTCTAACTCTGGGAAGCAGAACATTATGAGTAACACAGGCAAGCTCTCAAGTGCCAAAATAGATAAAGGAAACATGTACTCACATTATCTTGGTTCTTGATTGGTTCTGAGTTTAATTCAGCAAACAAAGCATAGGAGAAGAAAGAGTTCTCTCCCAACTATCAGGATTTAGGAATATGGAAGGAATAGTAAGATTTCAGGTACAATGTCAGATGATACACTTGAATCTGAGAAAGAGAGATACATTGTCGCAATAACTAAACGACATCCTGCCTGTTAGGGACCCTGACTATCCTTTTCCAGATTTGGCCCAAACTCACTTCTTATGGCTGCATAAACTTCAGGAACTATCGGCAGACTCTTATCTACAGCACAGAATTTGATGCAAACAGTGGCAGCTCTTGTAGTGACAACCTCAAAAGTTAAGGGCTCTGTTGGCTTTCATTTCTCTAGGGTAAATGCCTACAAATGCACTTGTCGGGTCCTCTGGTCATTACACACAATACTGCCCAGATGTTTTCCAGAATGATTGCATAGTATTTCACATTCCCAGCATCTGTGTATGAGTGATCCATTTCTCCTTACACTTGTCAGTATTTGGTGTTGGCACTTTTTAAATTTCAGACATTTTTGATAAATACATAGTCATATCTCAGTGTGGTTTTGCTTTTCTTTTAGTGGCTAAATATGTTCAGCACCCTTTCACAAGCTTGTTAACTATCTGTATTTCCTAGTTGATGGTGTGTCTATTTATGCTATTTGCCTTTATTTAGACATTCTCTGTATTATTTCTTTTCCAATTATGCTGTTTATAAGTATTTTTCTTTAGGTTATCGCTTGTCTTTTTCATCATTATTTGATATTTGATGGAATAATTGATAAGTTATAATATCATCTCTTCCTTTTGTTGATCATACTTTTGAATGGCATGTCTATAAGAATTCTTTGCCTGTATGTAGATATTGACTTATTTCTTCCTAAGACTTTTCCCCCTAAAAGTTTTATAGTTTTTACATTTAAAACTATAAAACAGTTTGTTATGTTTATTTTGTAAATAAAAAGTCTTATTCTGGGGGTTAGAGAGATGGCTCAGAGGTTGAGTGCTCTTCTAGAGGTCCTGAGTTCAATTCTCAGCAACCACATGGTGGCTCACAACCATCTGTAATGGGATTTGATGCCCTCTTCTGGTGTGTCCGAAAAGAGCAACAGTATACTCACATACATAAGATAAATAAATCTTAAAAATTATTTTATATGTATGGGTGTTTTGCCTTCATATATGTATATGCACCAGGTGTGTGCCTGATGCCCAGGGATACCAGAATTGGGCTTTGGATTTCCTGGGACTGGAGTTACACATGGTTGTGAGCCACTGTGTGGATGCTGGGAATTGAACCTGTGTCCTCTGCAAGAGTATCAGATGTGCTTAACTACTGAGCCATTGCTTCAGCTTCTCATGCCAGATATTAAAGTTTTTTCATAAATTTTACATTCTACAATATTTACCCCTGAAGAATACAATAAAACTACTTTGAATGTTAACTATTTACTGTCATGATCATATAATATTCCATTACATACACGACCACACATTGTATTAATATATTCGCCGTCTGATTTGCATTTAAGTTGTATCAAAATTTATGAACATTCTGGTCAGAATGTCAAAGTGTTTTCCATGGAAATCTGACGACCTAAATTCAATCTCTGAATTAAAGGAGAGAACTCACTTCCGATGGTTTTCCTCTGACCTCCATGTTCATTCACTATGGCACACTCAAGTATACACACACGCATATACACATACACATACGCGCACACACACACACACACACACACACAGAAAGAGGGGGGAGAGGGAGGGGAAGACGAGGGAGAGAGAGAGGCCTGTACATATAGTCAGATGTGGGAAGGGAGAGAAAATTAAAACAATTATGAGGTCTTGAAGGGGCTGGAAAGATTTTCCTGAGGTCAAGAGTACTTACTTAGTGCTCTTCCAAAGGTGCCTAGTTCAGTTCCCAGCATGCTAGTCAGGAGGCTAATAGATCCAGAAAGATAAGGTGTCTATAGCCTCCATGGGCACCGATACTCATGAGTATACATGTGCATGCGCACACGTGTGCAAGCACACGCACACACACACACACACCCTACACATATAGTTATAAGCAGAAATACAATAATTATAAAATTGTGAACATTTATGTGTAAGTTTTTGTGTGAGCACATGCTTCCCTTGGGCTTGAGTGAGTATATGTACATATATGTTCACTGGACGAGAGTTGCACATGAGTAGAGTTGCTGAGTCATATGAAGAGCCCTTGTTTCATTCTTTGAGAAACTGCTTGATTATTTTCTGAAGCAATTACATTCCCATATGCAGCATGTGAGGAGGTTCCTTGTTTTTAGAAACCTCAATATTTATCATCTGCCTTTAATTGTAGTAAAATGACCACAACTTAAAATTTATCATTATTGACATTGAGAACATTCACTGCTATGAAACCATCACCATCATCTAATTCATACTCCCAAAGTAAACTCCTTACTATTAAGCCCCCACTTCCTCCCCTTTCCCTCCTCACAGGCCTTGGAAACCACTAATATGCTTTCTGTCTCTATGAATTTTCCAGCTCTGAATATTTTATAAAAATGCCATCCCACGGTATATGCCTAGTTCTGTTTGACTTATTTCACTTACTGTGATGTTTTCAAGATTCATCAGTATTGTTGAATCTTTTTTATTATATTATAGTATCTTAGGAGTGTGACATAGTGACTCAATGTGGGCCTCTTAGTAAATATAAATTATGTAAAATAGTGGGGTTTACTATGACATTTCATTCATGTATATGAAATAGACGGATTCATTTTAACTCCCATTTTTTTT
>NC_045030.1:55311741-55315416 GCF_008632895.1 Mastomys coucha | reverse complement strand
TTGGGAGGCAGAGGCAGGCGGATTTCAAGGCCAGCCTGGTCTACAGAGTGAGTTCCAGGACAGCCAAGACTACACAGACAAATCCTGTCTCAAAAAAACCAAAACCAAAACCAAAACAAAAAAAAGTGTGATGAATTTTTGAGTTCATTTTTATGCATATTACAAGAGGTTCAACTGTATTTGTTAAAAATTAAATAAAATAGTAATTTTTTATGGGTAAAGGTGTTTTATAAGCCTGTGCACCACATCCATGCACTATTTGTGCAGGCCAAAAGAGGTCACCTGATTTCCCAGAATTGGAGTTAGAGTATTGTGTGCCACCATATGGGTGCTGGGAACCAAGCCTGGGTCTCCCAAAAGAATAAATAGCCAGTGCTCTTAATCACTGAGCCATCTCCCCACCCCCAACTGTATTATTTTTTATGTGGATATGTTATCCCAGCACAGATTTTTTTTTTTGAAAAAAAAATTACAATTGGCCAATGGAATGAATCTAGGTTTGTTTTTGGAATTTTAGAGGTCTGTATATAGGTGTCTTTATGCAAATGTCACATAGTCATTTATGCTACTACTGATGTTGCTTTGTGATATTCTTAAAAATCAGATGAAATAACAATTGTTTCTTTTTTCTGTACATTGCTTTCATTGTGGATTTTAGGAAGAGCTAGCTTACCAGTTTCTGCAGAGAATGCAAATGAGAATTGGTTAGACATTGTTTTGAAGCTGTGCATCAGTTTTGGGTGATAGTGTCTTAATATCAATATTAAGTCTTATAATCTATAAACATTGGTTTGGGTCTTTATGTTTTCAATGTTATTTTGTGGATTTTAGATTGTAAGTTTGATATTTAAGTATCTTATAAAGTTGTTCTTTTGTTGCTGTTTTTTTAAGGAAAATAACTTTTGAAAGAGGATCTCTATCATCAGCTTGTCTTTAATTCCCTATGTAGCCAAGGATAACTTTGACCTTGTGATCCTTAAACTCATACCTCCTGATTGCTGGGCTTAGGATTTGCCACCAAATGGAGGGGACTGAACTTGGGGAATCATGAATGGTGGGCAAGCATTCTAGCAAGGGAGTTGCAGCCTGAGTCCTTGAGGTTTTTTCTTAGTTTCATGTTTGCTTTGGTCATTGCTAGTGTATAGAAAAACAGATGATTTCTAATTATTTATCTCTTCTGCTGCAGTACTGATGAATCCATTTATAAATTTTTAATTTCAGTCAGTAAGTCGATATTGGATTTTGTCATTCTTTTTCTCTGTCTATTGTGGTAATTGTGCCTTTTCATATTCTTGTCTCTCTCTGATATGGTGTTTTATGTTAATTGACTCTTGGGTTTTTAAAACAATCTTTTCTACCAGTTGGTTGTGGAGCAGAGTCCTTTTTCGATGTTGTTGGACTAGGGCGGCTAGTGCTTTGTTGAAGCTTTACATGCCATCTATGCTGGGTAATTTTATGTCAACTTGACACAAGCTAAAGTCATCAGAGAAGGGAGAAAATACCTTCATAAGATTGGATTGTAGGCAAGCTTGTAGGGCATTTCTTTATTAGTGATTGATAGAGGAGGAACCAGCCTATTGTGGGTGGTGCCATCCCTGGGCTGGTTATCCTGGATTCTATAAGAAAGCCAACTGAGCAAGACATGGTGAATAAGCCAGTAAGCAGCACTCCATGGCCTCTGCATCAGCTCCTACCTTCAACTTCCTGTCCTGTTTGATTTGATGTTCTGACTTCCTTCAATGGGCAACTGTGATTCAGGATATGTAAACCAAATATACAATTAAATTTCAAAAACCCGGTAAAGAGTAAACAGCATTGCTAATGTCCTTTAGTATTATGTAACTATACTTATTTGAGCTCTATTGTACGTGAACTTGAATTGGCCTTACCTATTTTCTGCTTGATGGCTTTTCTTTTTGATTATTTTATTATTTTATGTGTATGGGTGTCTGCCTTTATCTATATCTGTGCCCCACGTGGAGCATGGGACTCTCTCAGGTTCTATTTATCTGCCAATGTCTTTATATCAGTTTCATTTTGAAAGACACTTTTGCAGAATATATGATTTTTAGGCCAAAAGATCATGTAGAGGTGGGGGCCTGTTAGAGGAAACAAGGCTAGAAAATAGGACCAAAAGTTTAAATAGATGGGGAGAGTGAGCACCTGGAGTCATGGCTCAGCGCTCAGGATAATTGCTCCTCCAAGGGACCGAGGTTCATTGCCAATACCCACACCGGAGCTAACAACCACCTAGAACTCCAGTAACAGGAATCGAATGCTCTCTCTCTCTCTCTCTCTCTCTCTCTTTCTCTCTCTCTCTCTTTCTCTCTCTCTCTCTCTTACTTTCCTGAGGACTAGGATTGGATACTGGGGGAGGATTAGGAACCAGAGAGATTAAGCACCAGGCTGCGGAAGGAAAGGGGGTGGGGATGAGGGCTGTATGGAAGTGTAGTCACCTGGGGAAAAGTAAAAAGCTGGAGAGTGGGACAGAAAACCTTGGAAGAGGCCAGGACATCCTATGCAGGATGGAGGGAGGGTCAGATGGATGGTTAAGATGGTGGAAGAGGACAGAAAGGTAGGTAGGAAGACAGGTGTAATGTGGTAGTGAGTGGGAGACACAATAGGAAAGGAGGAGGGAGGAAGGAAGAAGGGTGTGTGGATGTGAGCCTGAGGATGAGGGTATGGTAGGAGGTGTGGCTTTGACGGGATTCTGATGGCAAAGAACTCAGGGGAGATGAAGAGAGCTGGGAAGGAGGGCAGAAGGTTTATGGAAAGGGGGGTTCCAGCTGGAGGAAACAAGGCTAATGATAGAGCCAAAAGTTCAGATAGCCCCCAAGAGTCTGGGACTGGGCATATTGCTCAGCAATCAGCACAACTGACTGTTGCTCCAGAGAACCCAGGTTTGATTCTGGGCACTCCTGGGGCTCACAGAAATATCTGTCTATAGTCCCAGGTGATCTGACACCTTCTTCTCGACTCCCTGGAGTCTAGACATGCCCTTGGTGCTCAGAAACATGCACACAGACAAAACAACCACTCACAGTAAGATTCAAAATAAAAACAAAATTAAAAGAGAAAAAAATATCTGGAGAGAGTGTTTGGAGCTCTCTGTTTTTATGATCTGGCTTTCTCCCTGTTTGCAATCTCTAATCCAATACTAAGGGCTTAGAGGCGAGGAAAGTAGTCTTCAAGTCTCAGATTTACACACCTTTTAAAGCAGGGCACTCAAGAAGTCAGTATTTTCTGTTTTCAATCAGTCTCTCCTACTATGGACCCTCTTCACTAACAGTGAGCTGGAACAAGAGGGATAGTGACTCAATGTTGTTGCCTTCCCGTGCCTGCCATAATCTTTGTGCTCTAATTGGGGATAATATTGAGGGAGGGAATTCTGACTTCTTGGCCAGTCTTGCTTGGAATTTAGCCCTTGCAACAAAGAACTGAAACCAGCGAGCCCTTCTGGCAGTCTTGTACTCCTGGGGAGATGCAGCTGTTCACTTGGAGCCGGAGGTTGTGGGAACTTCATCTTATTGCCTAGATCCCCTTACTTTGCTTCTGCTGTTTTTCTAAACAGGGAGCAGGTCAGGTCTCAAGTGCCACTTGGGTTACAGATTATTTTTCCTAGCAATATTTACTAGAAAGTTTTGGGGAATAAATTTTTTTTCTGTTTTTTTTTTT
>NC_045030.1:55308124-55310319 GCF_008632895.1 Mastomys coucha | reverse complement strand
GAAATGGATGGATCTAGAGAATATCATCCTGAGTGAGGTAACCCAATCACAAAAGAACACATATGGTACGCACTCACTGATAAGTGGATATTAGCACAAAAGCTCCAAATAACCAGGATATAATTCACAGACCACATGAAGCTCAAGGAGGAAGACCAAAGGATGGGTGCTTCGGTCCTTTTTAGGAGAACAAAATACTCACAGGAGCAAATATGGAGATAAAGTGTAGATCAGAGACTGAAGGAAAGGCCATCCAGAGACTGTCCCACCTGGGGATTCATCCCATATACAGTCACCAAACCCAGACACTATTGTGGATTCTAAGAAGTGCTTGCTGACAGGCACTGTCATGGCTGTCTCCTGAGAGGCTCTGCCAGAGCCTTACAAATACAGAGGACGATGTTCACAGCCAACCATCAGACTGAGCACGGGGTCTCCCAATAGAGGAGTTAGAGAAAGGACTGAAGGAGTTGAAGGGGTTTGCAACCTCATAGGAAGTGCACCAATATCAACCAACCAGACCCCCCAGAGCTCTCAGGGATGAAGCCATCAACAAAGGAGTACACATGACTCCAGCTGCATATGTAGCAGAGGATGGCCTTGTCATGCATCAATGGGAGGGAGAGGTCCTTGGTCCTATGAAGGCTCGATAGATGCCTCAGTATAGGGGAATTGAGGGTGGGGAGGTGGGAGTGGGTGGGTGGGTGGAAGAACAGCCTCATAGAAGCAGGGGGAGGGAGGATGGGATAGGATGTTTCTGGGAGGGAGGGAAACCAGGAAAGGGGATAACATTTGAAATGTAAATAAAGAAAATAGCCAATAAAAAAGGAAAAACAAAACAAAAGAAAGAAAGCTGAGCAAGTCCTGGGGAGCGAGCCTGGGGAGGCTATCCTTTCTGGTTTATGCTTCAGTTCCTGCCTCCAGGTTCCTGCCTCAAGATTCTGGCTCGATTTCCTTCACTGATGAACTGTAATCAGGATGTATAATTCAAATAAATCCCTTTTCCCAGTTTACTTTGGTCACAATATCTATTATAATGGTAGAAAATAAATTAGGTCTATGTTTTAAAGTCTTTCCCCTAATTCCAGGATTGGATTCCCTCTTGGGATTGGCATCCCTTGAGTTAGTTTTATTCATGCAAGTCAGTGTTCTTTGTTCTAGGTATGATGAACAATTTTTGTTTAACTCTAGGAGATATTTGAATCTTTTATTTTAGCAGTCTTAACCTTGTTTTCAATTAACATGTAGGTCTTAGCCTACTGTTTTGGGCCATGGCTCCACTGGGAGAATAAGTTCCAGAGTCTTTATGGTGTTATTTTGGTCTATTCTGTTTAGTATTAGTAGACTATCATTGCTCTCAGCCGGTGGTGCCTGAGAGTGCCAAGGACTTTCCCAAGCCAGACTTCTGCATGTTCCTGGTGGGTGAGGGAAATACTGGGATCTCTTAATCATGCTTCTCTGCTTTGGGGTCGCTGCACCAGTGAGTCAAGTTTTGGAAACCTGGGAACAAATGTCTTAGACCTAGCTGCTTGTCTCTTTGAATGACTTTAGACTTTGTAGACTTTTGCTACAGTTCCTCTGGAAAAGGAAAGAAGTGTCAAGCCTATGAGACAAAGAGGCTTCGCCGAACAGGCTATGTGCCCTGACAAGAGCCATCTTTTCTACTTGTGCCTACTGTTCAGTCATCTCTGGGGGAAAAGGAATCTTAGACCCTTGTGCAGAGAGACTTTCTGGGCCAGTCTACTCGTCATTGACTCAGTTTTCGCAGCTTCACCTGCCTTCTCCTATGTCTTCAGGTAGGGAAGGTAGTCATATCCCTTCAAGAATAAAGACTCTGCCCAGAACAGCCCACCTCTTGTAGCTGATTCTACTGAGCTGACTCAGACTCTCTTGGTCAAGAGGAGAGTCTGACTCATTGGGAAATGTGAGGACTTCTCCTAGCTGTTCTCAGTTTGTCTATATAGATAGTATCATCAGCCCTTCCTTATGTTATCGATTCCCATTTGCTCTGGAGGAGCAACTGGCCTACCTGGAATAGTGTATATTGGGAACAAGGAAACAACAGACCTGGCTGGCCCCTGTTGGTTGGGGAGAAACAAGATACACTGTCTAGAATGGTTTTCCTATCTGGCATCTTAAAACAGCTTGTCTTCCTAGGACCTGTGATGGTTAGTTTGACACATTCTTTTTTTTTT
>NC_045030.1:55288625-55305566 GCF_008632895.1 Mastomys coucha | reverse complement strand
TTATCAGGTTTAGGAGCTCTCTGGTGGAATTTTTGGGGTCACTTAAGTATACTATCATATCATCAGCTTGACACATTCTAACATCATCTGGGAAGAGAGTTTCAAGGGATTGTCGACATCAGATTGTGCAAATATTTGTGGAGTATTATCTTGACTGTTAGATGATGTGGGAAGATCCAGCTCACTCTGTGAAGCTCCACTCCATAGGCAGGGATTCCTGGACTGTGTGAGTGTAGAGAGAGTTTTGAGCAAAAAGTAAGCATGTATGTATGCATTTACTCTTCTCTTCTTTCTTGATTGTGGATCTGATTAGCTGTTTCAAGTTCTTATCTGGACTTCTCCAAAATGATGGGCTATACCTTGGACTGTAACCTGGCATTGTTAGCTAAAAGAAACCCTTTTCCCCTAAGTTGCTTTTTGTATTTTATCACAGCAATAGAAAAAAAACTGGAACACCACCTTTATTCGACCTTGCTATCCCTCGAGCTATTTCCATGCAGGGTTTCCTATTGTGTCCAGGAAGAGACAAATGTGGGCATGACATTTTGTCCAGGATGTAAGTTCCTAGATACATTTTGTGTAGATATGTTTTCAATTCTCTGTAGTCAATGCCCAGAAATGAAATCTCTGAGGCATATAATAAGTGCTTAATTGTATAAGAAAAGGCCAACCTATTCAATAAGTCACTATGCCATTTAGCACTTAATATTTCCTGGCCAAAATTAGCTATGTCCCTAAAATTTAGATTCTTTATTTTCATTTCCATTTAGCTCCATTTAGTTAGTGATTTCTTTTGAGACTTTTCTTTGGACCTGTTTGATTTAGATGTACACTGGTTGGGAGGACTGGATTAGAACTTGCTGTTGGGTAAATGCTCCTCATGTCTTATTGGTCAATGGTACTGTTGGGTATTTGCATACCCTTGTTAATTTTCTTTTAAAAAATATTTATTTTATTTATTTTATGTGTATGAGTACACTGTAGTTGTACAGATGGCCTTGAGCCATCATGTGTATGGCTGCTCTCCAACCTCACTCGCTCTGGACTCCCCCTCGCTCTGGCCACTGATCGCTCTGGCATAATTCACCGTAGCTGTCTTCAGATGCACCAGAAGAGGGCATCAGATCTCATTACAGGTGGTTGTGAGCCACCATGTGGTTGCTGGGATCTGAACTCAGGACCTTCGGAAGAGCAGTCAGTGCTCTTACCCGCTGAGCCATCTCACCAGCCCCCGTTAATTTTCTGTCTAGGTTTTCTATTACTCTTTGAGGAAGGGATGGGAAGTTTCCTCCTATGCTTATTTCCCCATCAGTTTTCACTTCAAGATTTGTGATTCTGTTGTTTGTTGCACTTAGATTTGCTGTGTATCTGTGGCCCATTCACCTTGCCATCATTATGAGATGTTCCCTTCCTTTGGGGACATTTTCTTGCCTCCAAAGCCTATGCTATCCATTAGGTATATCTACTTCCACTTGATTTTGATTGCTGTTCACACAGTATAACATTCTGTCTTGCGGTGCCTTCTTAGGTGATTTTTAAATGCTTATGTCATACTTTCCTTCAATCTATAATTACTCGGAGGCATAAAGAGTAATGCATATGTTCTTTCATGTCCAGGGCTAGAATTCTACTTCACCTATTTCTGTTTGCCTGAATGATTTAAGTTGACTGTTTAAGCCTCTGAAGCTGTTCCACACACCTAATTTTAGCTCAATAATCTCATGTTACCAAGTCAACTTCTCAGCACATCAAAGGACTTAGTGGCCCTATTCTCTTTATTTCCAGAGATCAAATGTTTTTTAACTAAATTTAGGGGCTAAAGAAATAACCCAGTGGGACAGGGCTTGCCTAGCATATGTGAGGCTCTGGGTTCAATCCCTGGTACTGTCAAGAGTGAAATTAATTCACTAAGTTAGTTTATTTTAAAGACAGTGCTTCCTGTTTTTCAGAGTTAGTGCCCTTGAACTAATCATGGTCTTGAGGTACTGCGTCACCTGCCTCAGCTTCTCGGGTGCTGAGATTCCATGCTTTCTATCACACCTTACCTAAGTTTGCCGATTTATTTATTTATTTATTTATTTATTTATTTATTTATTTATTTTTACTTACTTTTTAAGAAGAGTATATAGGGTTCCCTCGGCAGTCTTCTTTATTAGGTTTAGACTTCTAGTTTGAAATACTTTATTTAGCATTTCAAAATCATTACTTTCTAAGCCTTCTGTGGCAATGGCTGAAAAGCTTTTTTGTTGTTGTTGTTTTTTGTTTTCCTACAGAAGGTTGTCTTTCCATTCTTTTCTATCTATATCCATGGCTCCAAGCCATTATTTGATGCTAACCAAAGTTTATAATCACTGTAAATGACAATGACCATCACGTTGAGAGACCAACTGGTACATTATTATCCAGAATTGCTGAAGCTTATTTTTAGCTGTTACATAAAACACAAACATTGAATGCATCTGTAAGATACCATGTACTGTTTCAGTACAGTTCTGTGTTTTGTCCTGTTTACACTGGGTTAAACCTATGTATCACTAATATCCCCTTTTTGTGCTGAAATCATTCAAACTCCTTTCATGTACTTTTGAAATACACAGTACAGTATAATTATTTGCAGTCAGCCTACTGTGCAGAACTTGTTCCTCCTATATAACTATAAGGTAGTACCCATTAATCAACAACTCCCCATCTTTTCCTGCCTCCTACTTTCTCCAGTTTCTGGTACTCAGCACTCTATTCTCAACTTTCATGTGATTAAATTTTAAAATCTCTAACATCTGAGTAAGTGCCTTCCTGTTCTTGGTACACTTCAGCTAACATGATGTTCTTCACATCTAGGCATGTTGTCACAATTGATTTCATTTTTTTATGAATGGATAGTATCTTATTAAAGGCATATATTATAGATATATCTCACATTCTTTATTCACGTATTAGTTGATGGGTGCTTATGTTGATTTCATACCTTGAGTATTGTGAACAATGCAGTAATAGATGTGGGAGTGTGCGTGAGGTCTCTTCAACATACTGATTTTATTTCCTTTGAGTACACACCCTGTGAAAGTATATGAAGAGCTGAGATGATGAACCCACTCAGCTTTACACAGGAACGAAATTTATGTGTAAAGTAGGTTGATGCTAAAACACAGACCCAGTATCACGATGTACTTTAACTAGGTTAGAGTTTTTGCCATTGATTCAGGATGTAAGTGTTTACTATGTCCCAGTAAGTGTATCATTTCCTAGAGTTACCGAGCTGGCAAATGGCATGGGCACTGACTTGGCAGAGTTCTTAGACTAGTGCTGGGGAACAAGCAAATAGTCTTCTAAACTGAAGTTTCTGTGATGATGCAAAGACAGCTCAGCCAGAAAAGATTCTCTTTATTCAGGTAGCAACTCATCTGCATTCCAATAGGTGCATAGACCAGCAAGGAAGTGGGAAAATCTTTAGGAAGCAGTGGGAAGGTGTTGCAACAGGAGGGAATGTAACTTACAGGTCTGTCCTAGGATAAGATGTGGGACCTTGGGAATTGATATGTACAGACTTGGAGAGCATGTAATAATATACTCTGAACTTTACCCTGAAAGCAGTAAAGTTTTCTGACTGCTAAAGTCAGAAAAGAGGTATCATGTTAGAGCTGTGTTTTTATCAAGTTACTTTGACTTCTATGTCGTGAAGTGGCCAGAGAAAGGAAAGAGTACAATGGTGGACCCAGTTGCAAGGCTGTAGATTAATCCAGGAATGGCTTGCACTGGAGAAGAGGCTGTGAGAAGATGGCGAGGTGAATGGATTCAGGGTGTATGTAGGAAGGATGGAAGGAAAGCAACAGCTGAAAGATATGGAAAGTGAAACTAAGAATGAGGGATCAAGAAAGACTTGTGCTTTAAGAAATCTGGAAGGAGTGCTACAGTAGATAGAAGGATGGGAGTAGCCCAGCTTTGGACTCATGGCATTTGAAAAGACTATATAGTGATAATGTGGAGGTGGCTGTAGAAGGTAGGAGCTCAGAAGTTCAAATAGGGCCTGAGGGGTCTGATGTGCTTTGTCTCAGGATCTCATTTAAAATACAATCTAACTGTGAAAACTAAATTCTAGTTATAATATATAAGCAGCTTGTCTTTGCTGAGAACAAAGCTGCAGAATTTGTACCTAAATGGTAACAGAGAGGACTAACAGAAGAAGCATTTCTTAACCAAGTAAGATGCTAAATGTAGGGCTGGACTGATAAATGGAGATGATGCAGTCTTAGCTTGCCTCAGTCCCACTGCAGGGTCCCAAGTGAGGGATGATTGAAGGTGTTCCAGGCATGAGTTATTTTTTCTTAAATATAACTGTAATTAATATTGATGTATTTCTTTTCATGTATTGTAAATATGTACACACAAAGAAACAAACAGGATCTGTTCCCAGGTATCAATTATCCAGCTATCATCTATCTATCTATCCACATAGATATCTATCATGTATCCTATCATCTAGCTATCATATATCATCTATCCACACACATATCTGTCCTCTGTATATCTCTATCTGCCAATCCATATATCTACCTATCTGTTTGTATACCTATCTATCCATCTGTCCACATGATGTGCTGCCAAGTTACATCATTTTTATTTATTTTTATTTTTTAATGGATAAATGATTATAATTTTATCTATAGTACTCACTTTTTTGAACCTTCTCACTTTACATCTCGCTTACTGCCCCCTCCAAGTCACCCTTTCCCACAATCCTTCCCCAGTCCCCTCTCCCCTTCTTCACTGAGCAGGTGGGTGCACCCCAGGATATCTTACCACTCTGGCACTTCAATTTCTGTGGGTCTAGGTGCTTCCTCTCCCACTGAGGCTAGACAAGGCAGCACAGCTGGAAGAACATATCCCAGAGACAGGCAACAGCTTTTGGGATAGCCCCTACTCCAGTTCTTCAGGACCTATATGAAGATCAAGCTGCCCATTTGTTACATATGTGTGGGGTGGCCTACATCCAGACCTTGTGGTTTAGTCTCTGAGAGCCCCAAGGGTCCATGTTAATTGACTCTGTTAGTCTTCCTGTGGCATTCCTATCCCTTTCAGGGTTGTCAGTCCTTCCTCTTATTCTTCAATAAGAGTCCTCATGCTCCATCCACTGTTTAGCTCTGGGTGTCTGAATCTATCTGAATCATTTTGTGGGTTGGGCCTCTCAGAGGACAGCCATACTAGGCTCCTGTCTGCAAGCATAACAGGGTATCAGTAATAGTGTCAAGGATTGGTGCTTGCCCATGGGATGGGTCTCAAGTTGGGCTGGTTGTTGCTTTGCCATTCCCTCAATCACATGAATTATAGTTTTCTTTTTGAACTTACTATGTAGTCAAGAATGACTTTGAAGCCTTGGTCCTCCTGCCTGTACTTCCCAACTGCTGACATCACAGGCCTATTTCACTATACTCAGATTATTCAGTACTGGAGATCAAACCTAGGGATGCTTTCATTTGCAGGCAAGCACTTTCTCATCTAAAGGAAACTCCAACCCCACATCTCAGGTGTGAATGCCAGGAGCACTGGCGGAACAAGTACACATTCTTGTCATGAAGTTACATTGAGAGAGAAAAGCTTGTATTTGTACTTCTTCTTCTATATGATACCCCAGAAGCTTAACTTTCCCTATATCATCAGTGAGAGTGACAATTGTAGGTGAATAATTTGCTATTAAAGGTACTTCTTTCCTGGAACCCAGAATCTACTATTTAATCTCTCCAGGATATGGTGTCTCATAGACCCATGTTTGCATGGTGGACATTTTTGCTTACTAATTATGAGATTTGGGGTAAATCACCATACTGTAGCTCTCTATGCATGTCTATGTTGGTTTGTATATGCTTGGGCCAGGGAATGGCATTATATGGATGTGTGGCCTTGTTGGAGCAGGTGTGTCACTGTGGGGGTGGACTTTAAGACCCTCATCCTAGTTGCCTGGAAGCCGGTCTTCTACTAGCAGCCTTCAGATGAAGATGTAGAACTCTCAGCTCCTCCTGCACCATGCCTGCCTGGATGCTACCATGTTCCTGCCTGGATGATAATGGACTGAACCTCTGAACCTGTAAGCCAGCCCCAATTAAATGTTGTCCTTTATAAGAGATGCCTTGGTCATAGTGTCTGTTCACAGCAGTAAAACCCTAACTAAGACAATGTCTTGTTTGTAAAAACAGGGATGTTGCCTCATGGGGTTGCCCTAAAGCACAAATGCTGTTACAAGCTTTATGAAGTTTTACTGTGAGATAATGTCAGTGTTGTTAGAAAATCTGTGAGTTTTTTTTTAGACAATTAGAATGCACTGCTGCAATTAAAAGTTATTATTTTATACCATTTTTACTTAATAACAAATTATACAATTATATAATTGTAATGAAAACACAAAACCTGTTCCTTATTGTTGTTGTGTCTGTAGTCATTCAATGCTTTTAGTTACCAAAATGTGTGCGTTTCTCTCAAACTTACCAATTTTCTAACCCTAGCTCATTATCTTAGGCTCAGATAAATTCAGTTCTGACACTAAATAGACTTAGTATAGATTCTCCCCTTACCACAGATAAAGAACTCTGTGCTTTCAGTCAGTTCCCCACTTCGAATGCCAATCTCAAATTCCAGGCTTTTACCCAAACGTTCATTGATATACCTGTACTTTAGGATTCCACAAACCCCTCTTCAGTCTTGCTAATTTTCTTGAATTGTTCAGAGAACTCAAGAAAACACTTAAACTTACATTTACCAGTTTACTATTTGATAAAGAATTTGATAAAGGGTATAGCTAAACATCCATGTAAAAATGTATATAAGGTAAAAGTCTGTGTGATGGATACAGAGTGCCCATGTCCTTTCATGCTTTCTCTCCTTGTCATTTCCTATAGGTGCTTACCAGTGTGGGAACTTTATAAAGCCCATCTTATGAGATTTCTTGTGGAAGCTTTATTAAGCATGATAGAGTAAAAAAAGGGGGGGCTGTCAAAGATCAACTCACTGTCCAGTCTTCCTATCCTCTCTTTACCCTGAAGGTCATATTTGGAGTTCAACATTCCAGCCCTCTATATGATTAAAATCCCAAGTTGGTACTTCCAGAAATCAGCCATTCCCTGTCCTGAGACTATCAATGGCTTTTAGGCAACATTAACCTAAAATGGGCACACACACACACACACACACACACACACACACACACACTCATGCACGAGCACGCACACATGCACGCATATATATTCTACTATAAATCATACTACCGCACCAATCATCAGCCATTATGACTTCATTTTCAGATTAAAAATGAACTAATGAAATGGTACTTAATATTCTCTAAGCTCAGGAACACATGTAAAATTGAGCCTCTTTAATCCGAACATCCCAAATCCAAAATGCTCCAAATCATGAGTGGTTTTGAATACAAGTGTGATTCCTTAAATAGAAAAATTTATACCTGATTTCACATGACAGGTGCTAGTCAAAATGCAAGTCTACCAAAAAATTATACATATATATATATGTATATATGTATACACACATGTGTATATATACATATATATGTATGTATATATAGAGAGAGTATGAAACAATGAATTTCATGTTTAAACTTCCCATCTTGCTATGTATAATACATATATTCTCGAATTTGACAGGATATCACAAACCCTTCTGGTCTCAAACACTTCCAGTGTGGAATATTCACCACTTATTCACTGGTGACTCATGCAGTTTTAAACATGCTTATGTAAAACCTAAAATATGTCTATTGTTGTAAATGTGTAGCATGTGTTCCTCTTCGCTTTAGCATGAAGAAGTTACATGTTCTTCAGAGATGTATATTAACTGGTTTCTGTATGTTGCAGCTGAAATTTGGATTTGCAATTATTCTTAATGCATTTTATAACTATTCTTGGCTTCTAACCTGGACAGAATTTATTGAAAAGGCATAAAATTCAGCTAATGTGTCATAACTGCGAGAGTTTTAGGTGTTGTAGATTGTCTTTGATGGTACTGGCCAGCTGAAGAACAGCACTTTACCCAATAATGGATTTTAGCCTGGGAATAATTATTGCAGAGGATCTTGTTATCTTTGCAAGATATTTCGACTATAGTTGGATGTTTGAGGGGAAAATTATACTTTTGTAGAAAGCCAGGCTGTTTAAAAGTTTTTATCAAGCTCAATAGACATTTTTTGTCGTGTGTCAGGGTTATCAATTTATATTGTTCCATATGGGAGAAACAGGTGGATGGCACTATCTCTTGGCATAGTGGTACCGAAGTTCCATTCCTGCCTGAGCTAAATGGCTTTAGACAAATCCTCTAAAGTGCTTTCTGCTGCAGTGTTCTTAATAGTGAAGCAGAAGTATTATTTGCTATCACTGACCTCATGGAGATGGTAGATTGCTAATTAGATTACTCCTTAGAAGCACTTTGTCTTCTATTGAGAAATACGCTGTCTCAAATTAAGTAGAGCCTATGGCTTCATAAATATAAACATATTGCCAAGAGTGAATCATTGAAGGATCAAAGCATGCAGACCACATATCATGAGTTAGGAATATCAGTGTGAAGGGAAAACAAAGATGTAGATTTTGCTTTGGAAGAATGGAATC
Source organism: Mastomys coucha (assembly GCF_008632895.1). Classification (NCBI taxonomy): domain Eukaryota; kingdom Metazoa; phylum Chordata; class Mammalia; order Rodentia; family Muridae; genus Mastomys; species Mastomys coucha. Next base: position 55,296,960 of record NC_045030.1, on the reverse strand, counting down.
CTGGTCAGATTCAGACAAAGACCATAGCCTCATGAGCCAAGTGGCTTTTGCTCATTTCTTGGGAATGAACTGAATTTTAAAAGGTAGGTGTCATGGAGGCAACCAATATAATTTTGTACCTGTTTTCCAAGAAGAACCTATTGGTTGAGTCAGTATGATAAGTTTTTATCTCCTTAGTGATTTTTGAAAGAATATTTACTTGTTAATATAAAGCTGCTGTATTAGACCTACAGCTTCCTGATCTTACATATTGTCATGAGTGAGGTTTTAGAAATGTATGTGTCTCTCCAAAATGAAACCCATTAATTGAAAAGTATTTCACAAGCTCTATCACTCTATTGGCTTTAATTCACAAAGCACTCTTAATTTCATTTGATATTAATGATCATTTGTAAATAGCTTTTAAAAATCCATTCCAATCTTAATTGCTCAACATTAGATTTCATATAACTCTATATTACATACAATGATAGATAGTTTATGAATGGCTATGAAAGAGTTAAAGCATTTGTGGTTGTTCAAAGGATTCTTACTATAAGGTAAGAGATAGAAAACTAAGGCAGATGCAGGGAGAGTAACCAGGTTACATAACATATTAACCTATGTAATCTAGTTACCAAACTGAACTGTTCTGACTCAGGCCTGTAAAATCCCTGGCACAGAGTTGGTTCAAGACACAAAGCTGGTTCAAGGTGTTCTTGGTATACTGTAGACAAATGGCAGTTCAAGCAGACTGGATCAAACTGGGGGATCCTGTTGAGCAGAAGGAAGCCTTGTGGAAACAGTACAGAGTCTGTTGGCTGTCCTCTGATGTACTCTGACTGGATGGCCTGATGATGGGATGAGCACTGCCTATACTCAGAGGTAGGTGCCTTATATTTTGTATAGTCCAGATGAAGGAGTTGCATGAGTTTTTGTTCTAGTGGTTTGATCAATTCATGCTTTGGTTTCACTCAGTGGTTTTGATGTACCCATGTGCCTTTGTATCCCTGATTTAATTTAATAAGTTCATAGGTGGTAATGTTTTGTTTATACAAATAGGTTATCAATCTGTACCTCATGGTTTGTGAGGAGCAAATTGACATGTTCACTTGTGCAATCACAATGGAGAGTTATTTTGCCTCAACATTTGTACTTAAAATGGATCAACCTGTTGTTTTATGAAAATTCACATAGCCTGACAGCTAGTGCTTTCTTTGTACAACATGGAATAATTTAGAGCAGAACACAACCTGATCTCTACATCCCCTTTAGATCTTTGATCTGTAAAGCAACAGAAAAAAAATGATAGCCTACTGAGCCAGCTAAATCACTCTAGCAAATATTCTCCTACCTTTAGTGACATAATTGGAAGGAAAAAACGACAAGGATCCTAACTAAGCCACCATCATATTTGCTAACATGTGGGCTTTACTCAAAGCAACTGGGCGTCTAACCTGAGCTACACATGCAGGGTCTTCTGGATTCAGTATAAACTTGTCCAGACATGGTCTTTGCTGGCTCTTAACCCCAGTATGAAAGCAGAAAATTGCACAGCCTTTTAGATAATTAATGTTCATAGTTTGTAGCCTGTGAATGTTCCAACATAGTGTTCAACATTCTGTATATAGTTGCCATTTTGTTTTGTTTTCATAGATATTAGCTTTGTAAGGCAGGAACTTTTTTATGAATATCTTCACAGTGTCTTTGACTGTAGTACCAGTAATGGTATATATAGTGCCACTACTTGTGCACTGAATATGAAAAAGACAACTTTTGGGTGCTATAAATTTAGCCTGCCAAAGCCAAATGCAATAGTCCATCTTTCAGTGGATGGTGGTAGATCTATTTCCTAGAAACTTAAGTGTATGGTAAACTAGCTTCTTTAAGATTACTCTGTGTACAGAAATCAAATGAAGACCTTGTTAAAAATCTAGACTCTGATTCAGTGAGCCTGAGATTCTGAATGTTCCCATGTTCCCAAGTGGGGTTAATGATGTTCTGTGTATAGACTGTACTTTGGAATCAAGAATCTAGACCCCCTAGGCAAGCCTTGTCTTATCCCCAAAGTTGATTCCATCATCAAGTTCAGTTGATGTTGTCTCCTTTGTCCCAACCTGTTTGTCTTTCCAACCTCTGTTTTAGATGAAAGTTTCATTGTTTTCTGCTTGGATTACTGCAATAGCTTTCATCTAATTTAACTAGATCTTTCTCCTCCTTTCTGTTCTCTGAACTGCTGACAAAATGATATCCTGCAAATATGTATCTTGTCATACAAGTCTATTGTTGGGAGGCTTTCAATAGAAGATAAATCAACAGCCCTTGCTAGATTATTTTAATTTTGTGTGTCAGCAGAGCTGTGCTAAATGACACAAGGATGGAGGAGCTAAGAACTTAGGTGTTAGTAAACCAGTTGTTAGGAACCAACTCAAGTAGCCAGAGCTACCTACAGATGGCAGACCACCTTTCTCCCTCCCTCCCTTCCTCCTTCTCTCCTTCTTTTCTTCCTTCCTGATAGTCAGAAAGCCAAACATTCAAAATGCCAAGGCCATTGACTATTGATTGGTTCAATCAAAGTTTTGCATGTCATTCATGATAAACCCCAAATGCATCATTTCCAATTCTCACTGTTTTCTTCTCCAAATACTAGCAAATCTGTCATTCTCCCAATCCACCATTCATGTCTTAATTAGAATTACTGAGAGTTTTCTTGTACTAGTATTTCTAGTGCAATACTTTATTATATATCCTTCAACCAAAATCGTTACCAGTTCCTCTTTCTTTTAGGTCTCTCTGGCTGTGCTTTCAGTTGTGGTCTTTTAGTTGGTTAATGTCCATATATTCTCACTCAGGTGTGGACTCAACTGATCTCTAATCTGTCCTGAGAGTAGGATGTGGTACCTTCAGAATGTCACACTCCTAAGATTATGTTTTTATCTCTTAAAAATAGGAACTCACCGAACTTGTTGCAACAGGTATATCTGGGATGTCCAGATGGTAGGAAATAGGGAGAAGAGCAAGGCATTCTGTCCTGGTGGGCAGAAGGGTAGGTTGACTCTACCCTAGGAATTTGAGCTGGCCTGGCCTGACCACGGACCTGCTGCTGCTGCTGCTGCTGGAGTGTGGGTGCATACAGGGAATTATGATGAGCCCTGTTGACTTTTGGTAGTGTTTGTTTTCTTCCTTCTTTAATTTAGTAACTCATCCCAGGGGTTGTTCTTTGTTCATCATTCCAGGCTTTTCCATATGCTGACTAATGCCTACAACTGCCTCTTGAAAGAAAAGTGCTGGGGAGATCAATCAAATGAAGTCTTAAAGGGTAAATAAGGGTTTTAAATGTGTTTGGGCAGCATCTATTCAGTTCAGTGGAGGCAAAGTGCTTCCAAGGAAAGAAATTTGCCCAGTGAAATGCCTCCCAAATGGCAGCAGAGCAATTAGGCCTTAGATGGTTGTTTTGTAGTCCGAGTGTCCAGTTCTCCTTAGGTTTCCAATGACTGCTTAAAATGCAAGAGCAAGGGAAAATGAAGTGCATTTGATTTAAAGGAATTCACTAATGGAAGATCAAAGTTGTGAAAAATGTACTTTCACACACATTATTGGATGGTTGTATGTGGGGGTGGGGTGGGCTGGTGAGGGAGAAGCTGCATTAAGCATCCCCTTTCAATAATTTACTCCCCACATCCCTGTTTTCCAGCTCCTATAAGTAAACAAATAAGGAACATGGAGACTACAAAATATTTCAGGAAAACTTCCAAAGGCTTTCAGAACTCAGTAGTTCTGGTGTCTGTCTTCTCAGAAATTCCAAAATGAGAAATTTTATTATGCAAATCAATGAACTCAGAGTAGAATTTATAGGATTTTATGGCATCACAGATTTGAAAATCACATTTTGTCTTTTGCCCTTTGTTGTGACATAAAATGTGGCCACTTCTAAGGAATAGAATATATATTGAATATTCTAAGCCACTTGACACTGAACTATTACTTAGTGGATACTTAGAGTCCTTCAACGCTCTAGTTGGCTAGTGGTCAATCATGGAGAATTACCTAGAAGAGACCTTCCATTACACAGATCCTAGAGTCATTACAGACTCCCTACTATTGCCAAAGCAGAAAAACGAACTTATTCCGTGGTGTATTAAAGGGAACACACTTGGGGAGACAATTTTGTAAAATCATTGAACATGGTCCACAATCCAGCATACATTATCCTTTCATAATCACTTTTTCTTGAAAAATTTTGACAATCTCATCTGTTATAATAAAGAATTAAAGACTGAGTGTTTAAAGAACACAGGCCAGAGTCAGTATGCTTGTGTGATAAGAGGAATTGGCAGTGCATTCCGATCTTCCTTGTCACTTGTATCCAAGACAGGAGCCATTAAGACCAAGTGTCTGTTTGGATGCCTGTTGCCATGTTGAGGGGCTTTGGTCAGAGAAAAGTAGGTATCTTGTAGTGCTCTCCTGAAAGTTCACTAAGTAAGGGATACTGATATCCTACCTGATCACATTCCAAGTTGGTAGCACAGTTCCATTGAACTGTGTTTCTGAAAGCTTTCTGAAAAGGTGTGTGTGTGTGTGTGTGTGTGTGTGTGTGTGTGTATGTGTGTGTGTGTGTGTGTGTATGTGTGTAGGGGAGTGTGCCTCCCATCTTGGATATTATGGTTGCTCATAGTCTGATGGTCACCATGGTTATCATCCATGTCCACATTCAAATCCTCTTGTTTATCTGTGGTTGTCAGAAAGATAAGCCTGGTGTTCCTAGTAGATCTGCTTCTCAGGATTCATGGCTGAAGATTTAGGGCTGTCCCTGTGTGTCATCTGGAATACCCAGAATCAGCCATGTGCACCATCACCATGCCTCTAAATGGTTTCAAAGGGAACAGGGGCAGGAGCGAAGCCCTGTTGTACACTTGCAGAAGAAAGTGGTGTGTAAATTTCTGCCAAAATAATCTTCTCTGTTAAAATAAAGTCAGTTCCAAGCTGAATTTGTGTTAGAGATCTTGGATATAAAGCTGCTTTCCACACAGAAGGGGTTGTTACTGTGATTATCAGTCCCATTACAGCTAATCAACTTCCTGATTTGCTCAGGCCTAGAGAGGCCCAGTACTTCCGGGTGCTTTTTCTTCCTCAGAATAGAAAATATATAGAAAATCTTATATAGAAAATCATGTAGTGCATCAAGAAATGACTCCATTTAAAGTTTGTATGCCTTTGGACAAGTGAGTGAATGGACAGTGTTTTCAACCATGTAGAGGTAGCTGTGAACTTGAAGAATAAATTACCTTAAGATGTGGTCCTTTTGGATACACACACACACACATACACACACACACACACAACCATTTCAAGTATAGATGTTCTGTGGACTATTTTTGGGCAGAACCTTGCTGCTGTTTCTTTATTTTTATTTATTTATTTATTTTTAATTTTTCATCCAGTATATTTTGTTGCTATTTTTTCCACTCCCAACTCCTCCCAGACATTCCCTATGTTGCTATCCATTCAATTTCTTTATGCTTTCTCTTTATCTCTCTCACTCAAACGAACAACGCCCTCAAACAAAAAGGGAAAATAAAAACAAAAACAAAGCAATAAAAAGAAATAAGACAAAAATATCAAAACAAATTCCTTTAAAAAACTATTATTTATTTACTTTAAATTTTTCATATGTCTTATACACTAAGTATTTTCTCTCTTTCTCCCTTCTCTTCCCCTCCGGATGCCTTTTATCCCAATCCTCTTAGTCCCTCAAGACAGTTATACTGCTATTTCCATCTCTCTCTCTCTCTCTCTCTCTCTCTCACACACACACACACACACACACACACACACACACACACACACATACACACACACACAATTTTATATATCTATATGAAAGTATATGTATGGTATTTGCCAGAAATTGACTTAATTCATTTACTATGATACTCTCCAATTATATCCATTTTCCTAAAAATGATATAATAATCCTTCTTGATGTTCTTAATGGCCAAACATTTTCTTTATGCATTCCTCTATTCTTGGACACCTTGGTTGGTTCCATAACTTAGCTATTGTGAGTAGTGCTGCACTAAGCATTGATGTGCAAGGATTTCTGTGATATGCTGATATGGAGTCATTTAGATAAATGTCCAGGAGTGGTGTAATTGGGTAATATGATAGGGCTATGTTTAGTTTTCTGAGGAATCTCCATCCTGATTTCCATAGCATGTAGCCTAAGTTACATTCCCAGTTTATATTCTTCTAGTGTTTTTTATTTGTTTTCTTAATCAATACCATCTTGACTGGAGTGAGCTGGAATGTCATTTACATTTTTTTCTGATAACTAGTGAGGTTAAACTTTTTTTTTTTGAGACAGTGTTTCTCTGTGTAGCCCTGGCTGTCCTGGAACTCACTCTGTAGAGCAGGCTGGCCTCGAACTCAGAAATCTGCCTGCCTCTGCTTCCCAAGTGCTGGGAATAAAGGCGTGCGCCACCACCGCCCAGCTGAGGTTAAACTTTTTTTGTTCACATGTTTCTTGGCCGTTTGTATTTCATTTGTTGAGTACTATCTTCATTTGATTAGGTCATTTATTGTTTGCATTATTTGATTTCTGATCTAAATTGTATACTCCTTTGTGTATTCTAGATATTAGTCCTCTGTCAAATGAATAATTAGCAAAGATTTTTCTCCTACTTGATAGGCTATCTTTTTGCTTGTTTAAGTGGCTCTTTTAAAATAAAGAAGCTTTTTAAAGTCATAAGGATCCATTTGTCAAGTATTGATTTTATTATTATTTTTTTTTAGCAATAGGAGTCTTAGTCAGAAAATATGTTCCAATGTCTATATTTTGAAGTGTTTACTCCATTGTTGGTTCAGAATATCAGGCCTTATATTAAGATATTTTATTCATTTAATGTTGAATTTGTACAGTGTGAGAGGGCATCTTATTTCATTCTTCTGCAAGTTGATATCCAGTCTTTCCTTCATTCTTGTCAGTAAGGTTGCCTTTTTTGTAAAATGTATTTTTGCCATCTTTGTCAAAATCAAGTGTCTGTGGCTGAGTGAATATATATGTGGTTCCTTGATTCAGTTCCACTGATCTATGCATCTGTCTTTGTGCCAGTATCATGCTGCTGTGTAATAATATAACTTGAAATTGCTATGGTATTGTTCCCAGCATTGTTTTTGTTAGACTGGGAATTTGCTGCAATTTTTGATGGTCGCACATAATATTTTTGTAGAATCCCAGATTTGCTATGTCTCTTAGAAATCTTCTAATTCAGTAATATATCCTATGTTCCCAGATACCAGCTTTTTTTGGAAGGGACACCAATGTCAAGGCATATATTGTTGATGGATGCTAAGATGTCATGAGTTATTGTTTACAACATTAATAGGGGTACTTCATGATATTGAAAGAAGATGCACAATCATTCTAAGACCTGACCTTACATTAGAACTTTAGATTTGAACTATAAATTGATATAATCCATCATCAAATTAAGAAAATGTAATGCTTTTCGGTTAAACAGTGAAAGTTTACAACAATGCAAATGGTTTTTTGCTCTGATCTGAATGTTGAACTCATAAACTATAATTTCAGATAGCAGATTTGTAAACCTTCAGAAGTGTAAAATGGGCCTAACCTTCTATAGGAACATCAGGAACGTCATATGAGGAGTTAGCAAGATTGGGATAAGTCCTCTGAACTGCCACATCACTTTTCTTTATAGTGTCATCCAGCTTTTTGCATAAAGTCACATTGTATCTCCACCTCAAAATTTCCTTTGGCATTATTTGGTTTGCATGTAAGAATCATAACCCCATCTTATAAGTTTATTCTATGGTTTTAATGTGTCTTCTAAAGTTCTGTATTAGAAACCTAGTCCCTGTGCTCCTGAAGGAGTTGGTAAAGTTGTCTCAGTGGTTTCTGATAAAAGAACACATTTGGCCTCCTTTTCTGTCTCTGTTACATGATGCTTTCTATCATGCTATGACACAGAGAGCTCTTTCAAGATGTGACCCATCTATATTAGACTTTGAAGCTTCTAGGGCTATAAGCCAAATAGACTTATGTTCATTATAAATTATTAGGTCAATGGTATCTCTCTATGTAACTCTGGCTGTTCTGGAACTCAGAATGTCAACCAGGCTGACTACAAACTCACAGAGATTTGCCTTCTTCTGCCTCCCAAGTGCTGGGATTAAAAGGAATGCACAACCACACCAGGCAATGGTTTTCTGTTATAGCAGTACAAAACAAACTAAGATAGTCATCAGTGATAAGGTTTTTATGTTATTCCAACCTTTTTCATTTCACAGAGAACTTTTAAATCTTCTCTCTCTCTCTCTCTCTCTCTCTCTCTCT
>NC_045030.1:55271167-55288615 GCF_008632895.1 Mastomys coucha | reverse complement strand
CTTGTGAGGTAGGGGAGGGACAGCATCAATACCACCCCAACATTATTAATAATGCTTTTATTTCTGTATTGTGGTGGAGAAAGTTGTGAGTCAGGGACAATAAATGGCTGGCTTAGGACTAAGTACATAGTAATCAAACCGAGATGGTCATCATGACAGATTCATTTAATTTTGCTGCACATGAAAACAAAACACAAAGATAAGAGTGTATTGAGAAAAGAGACATTCATAAGATGCTTACTGGGGAACTGTTTCACTGCCAAGTACAACTCCTTTCTACCAGAGCTGTTAGCTAGCTAATATCTTCATCCAATGACACATCGTTAGATGATTTCAGCAGTAAATTTGATGCCATACTTGCAGACCTGGGATGGCCTTGTGCTGCACGGTGGATGTTTATTGTAACAGTTATAACTGATTACCAATGGGTTCTGTGGCCAGTGGCAGTGCGTCTAGAACTACAGGAGAGAGTATCACACCAAAAAGTTGCTCCTAAAGGGCAGGTGTGACAAGGGTCAGTAGTTACTGTGGGCATCTGCCGTTGTTTGAGGTAATCTTTCTCCATTCACACTGCTTACAGGAGAGCCTAAAGGACTCATTGCACTTGGTAGATTTCAGCTTGTTGTAGTTTTCCCTTTTAAAATCCAACTTTCCTTTTAAAAAGTTAATGAAGTGCTGCCACTTTTCTAATGTTTTAAATGGTTGATCTTTTTTTTGAAGCTGACACAGACATGATTATAAATGTTAATACTTAAAATACCATATTAGAAAAAAAAAACCAAAAAATCCTTGCCCATTTTGGTGTGTGTTGTGAGTAATGGTGGTGTTTGCATATATGAGAATACACATGCATATATGAGAGTATGGATGCATATATGAGAGGACAGGTACATATATGAGAGGACAGACGCATATATGAGAGTATGCATGCATATATGAGAGTACAGATGCATATATGAGAGTACAAATGCATATATGAGAAGACAGGTACATATATGAGAATATGGATGCATATATGAGAGGGCAGATGCATATATGAAAGTACAAGTGTTCCCTGCTCAGCTGGCATTTTGATGTTTTGGTCATCCGAACACATTTAACTTCCTTGGTTACTGACCCAGTGTACTATAGGTGAGAGTCATGATCTTGCTGCATTAAATACTCTGCAATAAAGGCTCTGCCATTCTTTTTGAATCTCCCATTAGTGGATGAATAGAAAGTTTCGATCTTTAGAGGTGTCAGGTTGCATGATACTAAGTGTACTTAAGCAAGGCAGATAAGGCAATTCTAAGTGAACCATCCTATAATCAAGTTAAAGATGTTTTGAGACAGTATCAAGCTATACAGCCCTTGTTAGTGTGGAACTGCTTGCTATACAGGATATTTTGGCGTGATCTCTCCCTCTGTTCCTTTTAAGTTCTGGAATTATAGGTATGAGCTGCTATGCCCTACATAAGTTTAGGATTTGAAGTAACACTTGGTATTTGGGATAGACTTCTCCTGGCTGTCATTTATTTTCCTTAGAACTTCCCTTAGGCTTCAGAGGCTGAAGTTGTTGCTTGTTGGAGATAGATCTCTTTCTGCTGGCTCAATGAGTGTATTATAAGGGGGTAGCAATTGCCAGTAGATTCCATAACTCCCTGGTCAACTTACGTATTTTATGTGGGTTGTTAAAGTGATGATATCATACAAAAAGTACTGTCAGGGAGGTAAATGTTTACAAAGTGAAGACTCCTTAATCACCTCTCCACGCTTTGCGAGAGCAAAGTGGGATACACGTAAAGATTTTATCATTGGAGCAAAAATTCCACATTTCATCCAAGGTGATTGGTCAATGAGTTTTATTTAATAATTCGATAGAAATAATCCCATGGCAATGTACTAAACCCAAATTTAAAAGAATAGACGAAAGGATAGCATTTAAGAAGGCAATTTGAAGCTTCAGTGAGAAGAAAGGCAGAGAAGGAGACAGCTATTAAGTTTCCATTTGTAAGGACAGTGCACATTATGTCTAATTTAGTGGAATTTTAAAAATGTTTTTGGTTTTTGAGAGTTTCATATATTCCTTTCACTCTCTAGCTCTTCTCTGTCCTCCTCCAACTCAGGTTCTTAAAAACAACAGCAACAACAATAACAACAACAACAATCAAATAAAACAAAGCCAAAGGAAGCCCGCAAGTGAGCGCGTGTGGACAGACAGACAGACAGACAGACAGACACACACACACACACACACACACACACACACACACACACACATACACACGGTGTCAGACTTGTCTTGACTAATAATTACTCCTGAGCTTGAAGCCTGCCATGGAGTGTGGGTGTGGGTGATCTATTCGGTGTCACTTGGTTAGAATATAGTGTTATAAAGGGATAAAGGAGAAATTACAAAAGAAGATTGAATGTAGTAGTGGAGGAGAAGGGAAGGAAAAGGAGGGAATATGGGGAGGGATGGCTAACAATTGATTAATTCTCCCTTTTCCTGAGACAGGGTCGCTCAATGCAGCTCTGGCTGTCCTGGAACTCCCTATGTAGACCATAGTGGCCTAGGACTCACAGAGCTCCTCCTACCTCTGCTTCCCACATGCTTTAAAGGCTTGCTCTTACACACCTGCCCTGTTAAATTTTTTCAATGGCTACTATTTTTCAGAATCCCAGGTCAGGAACTATGAAGGTATTTTGGTTGCTGTAATTTCAGATTGTTATAGAAGACCTGCCAGAGGGCAGGGGCTCCTAAATCTGATTGACTAACTGGAGAAGACAGTTTTGGAAGATGCTCCCCAGGGATGATGGAGGTTAATAATTCACCAGGAGATACAGGATATATAGACAATAAGCAAAACCAAATAGAGCCCCATCTGATGCCACCAGTTAGGCTTTCCAGAATGAACCAGTTGAAGGGAAAATTATATCAGAAAGGAAGAGCTAAAGATGAACATTTTTTTAAACCAAAGAACATTCCAAGAGAAATTATTAATACATTCTTAAAGGTGTAAATTCTGTCAGGCTTCAGATATATTCTATAATATCTTTTGATGATTGTAAAATAGACACAATTCTAGCCTTTTATGTGAGGTACTAGGGTCACTAGGGTCTGCTTTCATGATGCCACGGTGTGATTCTGTGGGGTTTGGGAGAAAGCATTTCGAGGGGTTGCTCATTATTCCTCATCAGACACCAATATATTTTGTCTGAATTTGGATGAGAGAGATAGAAATCTGGCGACCCTTAGACCTGAGAAGGTCCTAGGTCTCATTGAATCTAACCCCTTTAATGAACATATGAGGAAACTGAGACTCTATCAGGGAAAGTAAGTTGCCATAGGTTGTTCCAGGTTGATTGCAGAATAAACTGTATATAAGACACCTAACTGTCAATCTAGTGTTGGTCTCCATTTATACTTCAGTGTGATTTTGCTGTGGAGATTACTAAAATTAGGGCCTAAACTGAGTGGCTTTTATGTCTCTAGTTGGTGAGTAATAGGAGCCTGGCTCTGTCTGGTTCTAGTCTGTGGACATAACTTTCAAAGCCTGTGATGAAAAGGTTAAAGGGGGAGGGGGAAAGAACTTCAGAGAGTTCTCAGGAAAGACCACTCACTGTAAAGAGTTTGTATTTAAACTGAACTCCAAGGACCTTGGGGAAGGAGGATCCATGTTAAAGATGGAAGAAGCCAGTGTGAGAGTTGCACACACCCGCCCCCCTCAAGCTTAATTTGCCCTCAGGACTCTTGCTGGGGTCATTTTTGACAGGCCCACTGCAGTCTGGTACTTTCAGTGCACAAATGCTCCATTGTGGTACTCTAATTTGGTAGTTTGCTCCAGAGGCTCATGCCATGAAAGTTTTCTTAAAGCTTGTCTGTCTGCTGCGTTTTCAGTAAGAGCAGGATGAATCGGAATGCAGGAGGAGTGGGAAGGAAATGAGTTAGGAATAGTCCTGTAAATACCCGTAATCCCAGATTATGTGGAATACTGACAAATACTTCTTTTCTAAGGTCTTTAGGATGCGTCATGCTACAGAGATTCCTTGAAGGGTTTTCCTATGACCCTCAGAGGCATGTGTTTGCAGAGGCACAGAGATCAAAAGCAAAGAACTACTGGTTGTGAGAAATATAAAACCATCCCTCTATGGGATGGGTTATGTCTTGGAACAAAGGCATCTAAGGCCAAGCTTTGACTTCCTGCCCTGGGACTGAGTTGTCTTTGATTCTGCTCATTTGCCTTTCCTGTTCATTATGTGATATACATAAAATGTCTAGTCTTTTAAAAAACAACAGAATTGCAGTTTCATCAAAAGGACTTGTAAGGCATTTATGTTATCTACATTCTCCACTGTATTGATCTTCTCAATGGTTGTAGGGGGTGATCAAAGAAAAGTATGATCATTGAAAGATTGTATGTAAGTTGCCTTGCACATAATCCACTAAGAAAAAATGATAGATTCAATATGCTGGCTTCTTATTTTTCTTCTTTCTCATGCTTTTCAAGATTTTGTTGCTTGCTGTTCTTCAAGGTTGGCCACTCAGAACTGGTGGGAAAGAACTGGATCTGAGGTTGTTTGGTCTAGCAAAAGAACTAGAAAGCATTTTACTAAACCAAAATCTTCATATTTATTTGATTCTGTCTTTTTTTTCTAACTGAAATTCTGAGAACTATTGCTGATGTCCTAAACTTATAGCAAGCCATTTCCACAAAACTTGGAAAGAAAAGAATAAAATTCACTTTATCATAAGATTCAGTACTAAATTTGAAGACTTTCAAGGTGGACTGAATGGGAATAGATTATGAAATCCTGTTCATGTTGTCATCTGTTAGGAATGAAGTCTTCGTAGGATGCATGCAAGTGTTTGATGTCTGCATTTTTTCCCACCCCTATAGCTACTGAAGTGATGACTATTCTTGGTGGTGGTACAGTATGATGCATGATATGCTGCTTCCTTAAGGACCTTGATACAGGACAGAGGTGATTATAACTATAATCATTGCTGCTGCTATAATGGTCCATACACCAAGATTAAGCCACTGGATGAAATAATGTGAATTTTTTTTTTTTTTTTTTTTTTGGCTTTTGAAGAGCAGCTGGTGAGAAATCAGGATACAAACTATTGCCAAGTGAAATATAATGCTCCAGGGGACAAAGAGAAGATACTGTAAACTTACAAACATTACAAAACTGACCATCTGTGTTACATATTAAACCACAGCTTTTCGATGTGTTATGGTTTGAAGAATGACTTCCTAATATGTGCCACTCCCCCTACCTTCCTTCAGCCCCCGAAAGCATTCTATTTTCATAAATGTATTTAACCAATTTCTTTTTTGCTTTACTTCTTTTTTTTTTTTTTTAAGTTCAAGTCAGCGGTCATTAATTAAGGCATTCTGCTGTTTCTTTGCATTGAGACCTACCACGTAGTCTCACAGCGCTAATTTCACCTCAGCTGTAATAAATGCACCAGTATGTAGCCACCCACCCGAAATGAATCAAATCTGTGCAGAGTCGACAGCTGAAAAACATCTTTCTGCCAGGATTCAGAAATAAAAGCCTATTCCACTTATTTTTGGGAAACCCCCGAGGCCTTAAAATTTTCATATTTCCATGTTTTGAGAGAACTGAGCAGTAGTCCTGGCTTGTTTGTTTGTTTGTTTGTTTGCTTTGACCTTCCTGCTGGAGATGGAAATCAGAGCTCTGTATACATTGCGCTATGCTGTGTTTGACAACCCTGTTCCAGCCCCAGCTTAGTAGGTCCATCTTGATAATGCCTTAAATGTATTTTACTTAATTAGAGTAGAATTTCCTCAAGCAGAAAGTCATGTTTATCTGTTAGTTAGAATGTAACACCTCATAACTACCCAGTGTGTCTATGAAAAAGGCAGCTCTGTGCTTGCTTGGGATTTCTCTGGGTCTGGCTTTGAAACACTTGTACTTTAGGAAGGCAGATACTCTTCAACCCTGCCTCTTTGATAGGCTTGTAGGGCTCTGAAGCTTTGCTAATTTTTCTTTTTTAAAAGTCCAACCTTTTGAAACATAATTCACACTATAATACAGTTTACACATTTAAAGGGCAAAATTAAATTTTAGAGGCTATATTCATGAGGCTGTGAATCCAAAACTGTAATAAGTCCTAAAATATTTGTATGACTCCCCAGAGACTCCCCATACTCCTTAGCTCTTATACTCAGCCTTTCCATTCTTCAAAGCCCTAGGCAACTACTAGATGGCTTTCTGTCCGTTTGTGTATTCTCTACATTTAACATAAATGTACTCACAGGATACATGATCTTCTATTACTGGCTTATCTTTTATTACTGGCTTCTGGGCTCATCTGTATTGTAGTATCTTGTAGTGCTTCATTCAAATTTGTTGATGAATGACTTTCCATTCTATAGCTATGTCAGTTGATTTATCCATTCAGTAGTTAATGGTCATTTGGGTTGTTTCCTGGTTTTGACTTGTACATAACACTGCTCTGAACATTTGTGTATGGGTCTAGTGAAGCCACGGAGTGTCATTTGTAGTAAGTTGCTGTGCCATATGGAGTCTTAATGCTTAACCCTTTGAGGAACTATCAGAACATTTTACACTCCCATTAACCAAATATGGGTTCCCAATTTCTCTGTATCCTTGTCAGTTCTTGGTAGTGCTGCTATAATTATCTTTCATCATATCCATGCTAGTGGATATGAACTGGTATATCACTGAGGTTTTAACCTGTGTTTTTCTGCTGACTATTTACGTCAATCAGGTTTCTATCAGATTATTAGTCATTTGTAGATTTTCTATGGGTGAAATATTTGCTTAAGTTCTTTTCTTAGTTAAAAATTATGCTACCCATTTTTTCAGCTATTGAGTTGTAACTATCCTTCATACATTCTAGATGTGTGTCCACAAGCTAAAATATTTGTAAAAATCTTCTACTATTTTGTGAGTTGGCTTTCTATTTATACCTCCTGCAGTGCTATGGGTAGAACCTGTGGCCTCATGTGAGCTAGGCAAGAACTTCATCCCTGAGCCTTAGTCTCAGCCTTTTCAAACCCAAAAGGCTTTCATCTTAATGTATACTTTGTTTATTTTTCATTTTTGTATTGATTTCATAACTACAAAGCCATTTCACATCCTAAAGATTTATAGTTATGCCTTCTAAGATTTCTATAGTTTTGACTGTTCTCATACTTGTGTGTGATCTTTTAAGTTAAATTTTGCGTCTGGTGTGAAATAAGGGTCCAGTTTCATCCATTTGTGTGGATATTGTTTTGAAACAGAATAATTTGGTGAAAAGGCTAGTATTGGTTGTCCCTTTCCTATCTCATGGTAGCTGTGCATATTATTATTCTAGTGAGGCAGCTCTAAATTTGTTAGGCTACCTTCAGCAATGGTGTATTATGTACCATAATTATGTTCTGGGATTCCACCTATTGTGACCTATGATTCATTCATAAACAAAGTTAGCATTAATCCACTTTCAAAAAAGTACAGAATTCCATTTTACTTACCATGCCTGCTGGATTGGCCACACTATTTCATTGTGCAGAATACCTATTAGAATTAGTGGATTATAAATTTGAAACTCTCTTTTCAAGCCCACTGTTGAATGCTTGGTCCCAAGCTTATAGTACTAGACTACTGGAGATGGAGCCTCACTAGAGGCTAGCCTCACTAGCCTCTGGGTCCTTTCTGTTTCTCTCCTCTCTGCTTCCTGGCTTTGATAAGACAACAACTTCAGTCACTTGTCTCTACCACTATGATATTCTACCTACCACAGAAACAGCAAGAAAGGATGAATGTGGACTGAAATCTTTGAGACCATGAGTCAAAACGTGTCCTGCCTCCTTTAAGTGATTCGTATCTGATATCTTGCCATATCAGCGAGAAGAAGGAATAAAACACAGAACATTTGCATCAGTGAAGCGGGGTCATTGCTGTGACTATTTGAGTGTGGTTCAGCAGTGTTTGGGACTGGTTTTGAGAGAAGAATTAGGACAAGTTGGAAAGGCAGGCTAGAGAGAGCCTAGAGTGCTCGAAGCAGAGCTTAATGGACCCTTCTAGTGGAAGCTGAACAGATCAGCAGGCCTATAGGAATGATAGGAATGTGGACAGAAAAGACTGCTCAGGAGGTTTCAAATTGCAGCAAAGACCTATTGGGAATTGAATCATTTGTATTACATCCTGGCAAAGAAATTCTCCAGACTTTGTCTATGCCCCAGGGTTCTGTTGGAAGCTGAGGTGGTTTTTTTTTTTTTTTTTTTTTTTTTTTTTTTTAAATTTGTGATTACTGTTATTATTACTATTATTACTGTGCGTGGTTTTGCGTGTATGTACTTGATATGTGGGGAAGATATATGTGTTTCACAGCATACTTGTGAAGATCAGAAGACAACTTTGAGGGGATAGTTCTCTCCTTCCAACTTTGTGGTAATCAAAATCAAATTATTAGGCTTGCATAACAACTGACTGTACTGACGGAACCATTTAGCTGACTCAAGAAGCTGAGTTTAAATGTAATGGACTATTTAGTCTGGTATAAAAAAACTACAGACAGCCCAGCACTCAGGATATTGCATGGATTTTGCTGGCTGCTTCTCTTTATGGTTACAGTGAGAATCAGAAGCAAAAGAGGAGCAGAAAGATTTGAAAAGCTTTCAGTTTGGCCAATAAAAGAAGTATGTGCAAACATGGGGCCAGTGAAAATTTGGTTGCCTGTGTACTGTATTCCAGGATAACAAGAAAAATGACTTGAAGGAGTTTCAGGAGTTAGTCAATCAGTACTCATTTACAAGATGTAAAAGAGCAAAAATCATAGGCCAGGCAGTGGTGGCCCACTCCTTTAATCTCAGTACTCAGGAGGCAGAGGTAGGTGGATCTGTGGTTCTCTGTGTGTTCGAGACCAGCCCAGTCTACAAAGTGAGTTCCAGGGTTACACAGATAAACCCTGTTCAGACAACGAAACAAAAGAAAAAAAATAGAGCAAAGTCCTTTGAAAGTCCTCTTTCTCTCTCTCTCTCTCTCTCTTTCTCTCTCTCTCTCTTTCTCTCTTGGATAAAGAAATGGCTAAGATATCATGCTCCCATATGGCCCTTTTAGGAAGCATTTCCCCAGGATTACCATCTAGACATTAAGTAAATCCATGATCTAAAGGATTCCAGCTCTAAGGTGAGCTGGCAGCATATCTTTGCATCATCTATATGTCAATGTTTTACAGCCATGTAGGATGCAAGTGTTATAGAGTAATGCCAGAAATTAGGTAAGAGGCTGTGAAAGGAATGGAAAAAGTCTTAAGGGGATTTGAAAAGGAGAGGGTGGTATTCATGTAACGTGAAGGCAGTGGGGATGTTGTGGGTGAGGCAGAAGGAGAATAGGGGTGATGGGATTGGGCATTCAGGAAAGCACAACGACAAGAACAAAGTGTGGCAAATGTATATGAAAGTACCATAATAAAACTCATTGTTTTGTGTGCTAGTTTAAAAAAGAATAGGGCTGGCAAGATGGCTCAGCGGTTAAGAGCACTGACTGCTCTTCCGAAGGTCCTGAGTTCAGATCCCAGCAACCACATGGGGGCTCACAACCACCCGTAATGAGATCTGACGCCGACGCCCTCTTCTGGTACGTCTGAAGACAGCCACAGTGTATTACGCCAGAAGAAGCCAGGACGGAGCAAGCAGAGGTTCTGAACAGTTCAATTCCAGGCATCCACATGATGGCTCACGGCCATCTGTACAGCTATAGTGTACTCATACACATAAAATAAAAAAATAAAAAATAAAAAAGATCAGAACAAAGAATGAAGGCTTCCACAGAGATTTCAAAGGAAACCCTAGGAGTCTAGGCAAAGTCCATGCATGTGACCTTGAAAAGGTAATGCAAGTTCCCCGCCCCACCACTTCTGGTCCCGCTGCTAAGAGCTTTTGCGCTGGGAGCTGGTGTGGCTGTGAAAGCCAGTGCGACTCAGGGCGACTGCTTGCTGGCTATGGGTGCGGGCTTGCTTTGCTTGACTCGCTGTGCACCATAATGCTAATACTGCCAAGCAACTTGAAGTGAGATGATGGTCTCAAAGGATCCCTGACGTCAGCTTCCACATCTGACTCTACTCGGAGGGTTTCTGTGAGAGACAAGTTGCTTGTTAAAGAGGTTGCAGAACAAACACTGGACCACCAACCAGGCAGCATATACCAGCTGGTCTGAGGACCCCAACACACATACAGCAGAGGACTTCTGGGTCTGTGTTCATTCAGAGAAGATGCACCTAACCCTCAAGAGACTGGAGGTCCCAGGGAGTAGGGAAGTCTGATGGGGTGGGGAGTGCGGGAGACATCCTCATGGAGACAGGGGTGGGATAGGGAGAAGCTATGGGATGTGGAAGAGTCAGAGGGTGGACAGGGAAGGGGATAAAATCTGCAGTGTAAAAAAAAATTAAAAATAAAGTAAAAAAAGAGGTTGCAAAACGTGAAGCTAATTTACCTTGTACATTTAAAGTACATTTTCCTGATCCAAACAAGCTTGATTGCTTTGCGCTGATGGTAAGCCCAGATGAGGCTTACTAACCAGGGTGGAAAATTTCAGTTTGAAACTGAAGTTCCCCATACCTACAACATGGTGCCTCCCCAGGTGAAATGCTTGACTGAAATCTGGCATCCTAATATCACAGAAATAAGTTTTCTAAGACATTCGATTTCTAAGACATTCTAAAACATTCAATTGATGGCACTGGCTGGACTCCCACTAGAACGTGAAAAGATGTTGTTTGGGGACTAAGCTCTTTATTTACTGATCTTTTGAATTTTGATGATCCACTGAATATTGAAGCTGCAGAACACCATTTGCTGGTTAAGCAGGATTTTTGGGGCACAGTGGATAAATACATCAAACCCTATGCCAGATGATAAGAGGAGAGATCCCAGGTCTGAGGACTTTGTCACAGTTGTCTCTGATGTGAAACAGCTCGAGGTAGCCCTCCTCCCCATCCTCATGCTCCCTGCCAGTCCCAAGGGACTGTCCCAGTCTTGCGACCATGCTGTCCTGAAGAAGAACCTCCTGAGTGCCCACTGTAGTTGGCGAACAGCATAATACAGCAAGAAAGTGTGTCTGGGCCTGGAGAGAGCTGTCTGCTTCCTTTTAACATGTTTACTCAAGCGGCTGTCTAGGTTGTCTGGTGGAATTCCTTCAAAGTTGTAATGAACTCACCACTGAGGATATGGCGCTTGCTTCCTTTCCTCCAACAATCGGCGTCCTGCACAAGTGATGTAATGACATGCTCCGTGTGACTGGCAGATTGGCAATAAGAAACCCGCTATAAACTGTGATTGGATGCATATTCTCTTAGCTTCTCCCACGAATGTTGACCCTACCTAGATGTGAAGCTTCCCAGAATGCATAGTCATTCACTGTAGATCTTACTGAAATGCGTATTTTATTTAATATAAGTATATTTTGGAACAGATTTGTAATTTGTAAAAAAAAAAAAAAAAAAAAAAAAAAAAAAAAAAATCAAAGAAGTTCAGGATGCCAGGAACAGATCACTCCTGCTGAAGAAAAGCCCAATGTAGTGAGCACATTATTAAATAAGAAGTGTAAATCAAATCCTCCCAAAATATAAAGTATTCCACGATTAGAAAGCTGATAAATGTGAGAGACTAAACTATACCAGGTACTAAATTTATTATTTTTTTAATTGATCCAATTCTGGGTCAAGAATTTGAAGGTGGGTTCAGTCTCCATCACTCCCTGTCTATCTAGTGGAAGTGGTCTCTTCAGGTTCCATTCCCCATTGTTGGACATTTCGCTAAGGCCACCCACATTGATCTCTGGGCGCCTCTCACATCCAGGTCTCTGGGACTTTCTAGAGGATCCCCCCCCCTCCGACAGCAGCATATTTCTATTCATTCTCTTGACCCTCTGGGCTTCTCTCCTTGTCTCCCCCTCCTTTTCTGATCTGTCCCTCTTTTCCCCTCTTCCTTATCCCACTTAGGTCCCTCCCTCCCTTTGCCTTCCATAATTATTTTGTTCATCCTTCTAACTGAGATTGAAGCATCCTCACTTGGGCCTTCCTTTCTGTACTTTATGGCTAAAACCCACTTATCAGTGAGTACATATCATGCATGTCCTTTTGGGTCTGGGTTACCTCTCTCAGGATGATATTTTGTAGTTCCATGCATTTGCCTGTAAAATTCATGTTGCTCTTGTTTTTAATAGCTGAATAGTATTCCCCTGTGTAAATAAACCACTTTTTCTGTATCCATTCTTCAGTTGAGGGACAACTATGTTCTTCCAGTTTCTGGATATTACTAGTAAAGCTGCTATGAACATACTGGAGCACATGTCCTTGTGGTATGAATGGAGCATCTTTTGGGTATATTCCCAGGAGTAGTATAGCTGGGTTTGCAGGAAGAACTATTTCCAATTTTCTGAGGAACCGCCAAACTGATTTCCAGAGTGGTTGTTCCAGTTTGCAATCCCACCAGCAATGAAGTAGTGTTTCTCTTTCTCCACAACCTCTCCAGCATCTGCTGTCACCTGAGCTTTTTATCCTAGCCATTCTGACTGGTGTGAGGTGGAATCTCAGGGTTGTTTTGATTTGCATTTCCCTGATGACTAAGGATGTTGAACATTTCTTTAGGTGATTCTCAGCCATTCGATATTCCCCAGTTGAGAATTCTTTGTTTAGCTCTGTACCCCATTTTTAAATAGGGTTACTTGGTTCTCTGGAGTCTAACTTCTTGAGTTCTTTGTATACATTGGATATTATCCCTCTATCGGATGTAGGGTTAATGGAGATCCTTTCCCAATTTGTAGTTGTAGGTTAGTTGTAGGTCAATTGACAGTGACCTTTGCCTTATAAAAGAATTGCAGTTTCAGGAGGTCTGATTTATCAATTGTTGATCTTAGAGCCTGAGCCATTGGTGTTCTCTTTAGGAAGTTTCCCCTGTGCCCATGTGTTTGAAACTACTTTCCACTTTCTCTTCTATTAGATCCAGTGTATCTGGTTTTATGTTGAGGTTTGTGCAGAGTGATGAATAAGGATCCATTTGCATCCTTCTACATGCAGACCACCAGAACTGACTCCTTTGTGTAAATAAACCACTTTTTCTGTATCCATCCTTCAGTTGAGGGACAACTGGGTTTCTTCCAGTTTCTGGATATTACTAATAATGAAGCTGCTTTGAACATACTGGAGCACATGTCCAGTATGTTTGCTATAGTCTGTTTGTTAAGAGTAAATCATTATATCCACCCCACATTCAAAGAAAGATGGCACATAGAAATGACTACCAGAAGTGTGGATCATCAGAGCCAGCTACTTATCACCTTCCTCAAACGTTTAACATTCTGTCTTTGAAGTCTAGCAGCATTTCACATGAGGTATGAAAAGCATGTAACAGGTTAAGTTTCCTAATCACAGCAGTTTTGCTATTTTCATTATATTCTATATATGTTAAATAGCACATAGTGTAACACATTTAAATTGCTATCTATATTTTAAATAATTAAAAACCAAAACCCAGATATTTAAGTGATTCATATAACCACCAATTATCATGTTATTTATTCCTTCTTTTGTATCCATTTTCCTTCTACTAAGAGAACTTTATTATTATTATTTTTTTAGTTATGGTTTTTCTGGCAATGAATTTTTCTTTAAAGAAAGGAAAGGAAATAAGAATGAAGATTGAAAAGAAAGAAAGATATGAAGCTATCATTACTAATAACATTTGGCAACTTCCAAAAACCCATACCACTTTACTGCTTCAACAGTAAATGTCTGAAGAAAACTTAGAATTCTCCTTATTTCACATTATTTTTAATGGACTAGAATGATAGAGCATCCTCCATTTGTGTTAGCAGTTCAAAGCTGTCATACCCATTCTTGTGTGGCTTTCTTGGCCTTTCATGGCCTCTGATGGAAAGTATGATGTCATTCTCATCTTTGTTCCTCTCAATGAACTTTCTTATTCTTATTTGGTTTGGAATGTTCTGTAGTGTGTTTCTCTCCACTTTTTCTGTGTAGGGTACATTAACGTTCTTAAACTTGAGTGTTTAGAGTTTTTAGACACTATTCAGAATTTGTTCTTTATTTCTTCCTATCTTTGAGAGCTTTCATGAAAGCACTTAGTGTTTCATCACAATTGAATGTGTATGTGATATGCATGCTAATGTGAATATGTTTATGGTAGGCAAGAGGTCAATATTGGGTATCTTCCTCCATCAGTTTCTAACTTAATTTTGAAATAAGCTCTTCTCCAGAGCCTGGGTTTCACCCGCTCAGCTAGCCAGTGAGTGCTGGGGATCCAGTTATCATGCCTCACTAGACGGCTGTGTTTACAGATGCATCCTATTGTGCTCTGCTTTCATGTGGGTGCCATGGATCTGAACTCAGATCTTCATGCTTGCCTTAGAGCCACTTTACTGCCGAGTCATCTTTTCAACTCCATAGCCCTTTGTTCCTATTGAGGCTTAATTTGATATATTTTTTTTTTTGTTTGTTTAGGATATCATCAGTCTTTATCCTGGGGCTGCTTTTGTCCTATTCCTGAGACAATACACCTTTGAGGGCTCTATTTAGTGTCCCCAGAAAGATGATATTTTTCCACTCTGTTCTTTGGTAAACAGAGTATTTCTGTTCCTCACTCACTTTATAAGGATTGGTTCTCTTTCTAGATTTTTAAATAGCCAATTCTTTCTTTGATCTTGGGATCTATGTAGATCAATGCTTACCCAGCAACATGAAGGAATCTATCTAAAGACACCTGGATTTCCTTCTGTACAGTTCTGTCCTCTGTGGTACTTTTTCTTATAGATTCTAAAAATTGTTTTGGCCCCCTCACCCATTAATGTCTAGGGTTCATTTAGATAGCCTCTCCTTGTTCTATAGGATGGAAACCATTAGTAAGCAATGCACACATTGTGTTTGTGTGTGTGTATATGTGTGTGTGTGTGTGTGTGTGTGTGTGTGTGTGTGTGTTGACTGCTCTTAATTATCTGAAAACATTTTTTTTTGGTTGTTTTTTCAAGACAGGGTTTCTCTGTGTAGCCTGGTTTTCCTGGAATTCACTCTGTAGACCCAGCCTTCGAACCCAGAAATCTGCCTGCTTCTGCCTCTGCCTCCCAAGTGCTGGGATTAAAGGTGTGTGCCACCATTGCCTGGCTGAAAACAACATTTTTTGGTAATATATTGTACAATTTTATAGTTGTTAAATTTTATTCATTTTCTCCAGTAAATAGAAGCGGAATTTGTTAGCACATATTTTGTATGTCTGACTGAATTTACACTTTTGCTTTCTAAGTGCTAACTTCTTTGACTGATTAATATGTACATTATCCTCCATATATATGTATATTTTTCCTAAGTTAATGGCCATAATAAAGTGATATTGTCTTTTCACTTGGTATTTCATATACGAATGGTATCCCTAACTCCCAAAAGATGGTGAAATCTATTTTTTCTAATATAATAATCAAAAATGTTCAGATTTGGGAACATGTTAGATTTCAGAATTTTATATTAGGGATATTCTCCTAGTAAAGTCTATGTAAATCTACAAAATCTGAATCCCCATACCCCCAACCAATCTGAAATAATTCTGGCCTTGAGCAATTTGGATACAGGACACTCAACCTGTAGACATATGCAATAGTTGGTTTGCTATTTTGAAACTCTCATTATATATGATACAATATCCATGTATTCATATAAGAGTCTAATCATATTCCCAATTATGAAATATCATTTGAGCTTTGAATTTGAACAAAACACTGAATGTTGCATTGCCCTCTTTTCAAGGCAATCAATCTTAATGACACTTAATATGTCTTATTCTTAATTCATGTAGGGATCTCGCAGAGGATAGTATTAGAATGGTAATATTGTAGGAGCAAAAGAGATGCCTGAAGTGTGGAGTTTTCATCAAGGTCATGTACAACTAACTGAAAGCATGTAGAATTACTTTTGATAAGAATGGATTAAGGATTAGGAATATATTCCATTGATAGAGTGCTTACATAGCACATCCAAAGCCCTGGTTTTGAAGCCCAGAGTCATATGACAACAGATTAGAATTCACAGGCCAATGTCTGTAGGCTGAAAGGAAGTTGATGAACTTATCAAGTAGCCATATGCCACATAATTGTTTCTATGTTAATACCATTATTGACACACATTACTATCAGTTTAGAACAATGATAGATATCCCCAAAGACCTTTGAAAGAAGTTGTATATATATTTCTCATCCAGTGACAGATTGTAAAGAATGTGTTGAACAAAGAGTTCGTATGTATATGTGCTATGCATATGCAAGTATATAAATGAATGAAAAGACTAAATTACATTTATTATAAGTCACAGATGTCAGAGATGTAGTTAGACAATTTTAGAACAATTTCCATCGAAGTGCAGTTTAAAAATCATTTTCTTTCAATGAGAAGTACTGTCAGTTGTTACAAGCAGCACTGCTTTTTCCAGTAAAACTAGGGAAATGAGAAGCCATTGTAGTTAATAAAAGAAGAACTTCTCTGTCAACATGATCAGGTTAATGAATACACTTAAAACCATAGTAATGTGATTGCTACCTCCTTCTAGGTTCAATGTAAGTGACAGTTAGGAGTGGTAAGTTAGAGGAGGACATTTTCAATCTCTTGATTGGAATAATGAAACCCAAGGGACTAGTGATGGAATGTTAAAGAGAGAGACAAGAAGTAAAAGGATTGCTTGATTTTCTTTTTTATGACTGGAATCAAGTTGACAGCACTTGAAGTGAAATATAAAAATATATGCTCACTTAGTTTTCTTGGCAATATTCCTATTTCTTGTGTGAAGGTAGACTTTTTGCTCTTTAGCCTCTTATATGACCCCCTGGAAACTATAGTGTGTTTTTAAATGAAGCATGCTCGTCTCCTAATAATTTTTCCTTTCTGAAAATAGCCTTGTTTTTCTTGTAATTTGAAAGCCCTTGCAACTGTACTTTGATACCATAGTCTTAGATTTGACACATATAACCTGTGAGTCACTCAGAAGCATTTTAGTTTTTAAAATTAATAAGTTTTTTGAGATTATAATATAATCACATCACTTCCTCCTTCCCTTTCCTTTCTTTAAACCCTTTCATTGTTCTCTTTCAAATTCATTGCCTCTTTTTAAATTGTAATCTTTTATGTATATATATATACACACATACACATATATATACATATACATACATACACATATATACATATATGTATATGTATATATACACACATATGTTATGACATCTATTTATATATAAATTTTATATCATTTATATTTTATATAATATGTATATATGAAATTGTAGGTACCACCCATGCATTAGACAGTCCTGTTATAAGGAGCCCTAAGCACATCAAAGAGATATTTTTGGTTATTGGTCAGTTCTTCATGAAGTTTCTGGGATACAGTGGGAAAATCTGGAGGCTAAAGGCCTGAATTCTTTTTTTTTTTT
>NC_045030.1:55267163-55269520 GCF_008632895.1 Mastomys coucha | reverse complement strand
CTACACAATGGAGTACTACTCAGCTATTAAAAACAATAAATTTATGAAATTCTTAGGGAAATGGAAGGCCTGAATTCTTGGCCTGGATTTTTCCCTAATCCTTACAATACCAGATACTTAGGAAATTCTGTAGTTAGCTCCCTGTCTGCCACAAGCTATGCACATATGTAAAAAGATTTCTGCTTTGGTGATATTTTATGGGCCACATGCCATTTTTACTTTTCTCCTATCTTTCTCAGCTGAAGTCAGATCATTTAGATGAAGCTCCCTTTCTTCTCTTTCTGCTTTCCACATTGGCCCTAAATATCTTGACCAGTTTGGGAAGAACTCTATTGAGCTTCAGTGTGCAATGTTCTCCATCTGGCGTGATGATTGACATGTCAGAAACAGCTACCTTTTGAAATCTTGTAGAATCAAGGTGGGTCCTAAAGAGCTTGAGGACCATTAGCACTAGCCACTAGCAGAGTTGGACTCCCATCCTAGGCTCTGTCTACTAGATCTCAGCTGTCTTGCTGCTCTCCAGTCTATATGTATATGTTTCTCAAACACAAACTATGTGGAGATCACCAGAGGATCTTGGAAATTACAGCTTTGGACTCAGCATAGCTGGCACATATTCTGTGGCCCGAGGTATCTAGTACTTGATTCTTGATGCTGAAACTATTGATCTCGTAGATCACATTTGAAATACAGTAGCAGGAATGCATGGAAAGTCAAGAGTCTCATGACCTAATTGGTTATTTTTTAAAGCAATGAAGTGATGTCATAGAACATAATTTTCTTTGATTTTTCACAACCATATTAAGCATGAATTTCTAATTTATGAAACATATTCCTTTAATAAATATTTTATTGCATCAATTTGGGTAAGAAAATTCGACAGGTGATTAGAATTTTGTCCCATGTTATAGTTTCTTTTCTGTTGACAAACAGGTTGCTTTTTCACACAACATTATGATTTTGAATTTTACAGGTGTTGTAGCATGTATCAGTATTTTTCTTTTTATGATTAAATAATATTCCATTATATATACCACAGCTAGTTTGTTAATTATCACTGAATGGATGTATTACTGGTTGTGGATAGTACTGGTATGAATTCTTTATATTTCTTTGCTTGGACATGTACCTTCATTTACTCTATATTTACACCTAGGAGTAGATTACTAGGTTTTTTGGTAAGTGTATATTGTTAATTTAAGAAAATGCCTGGATATTTTCCCAAGTGACTGTACCATTTAACTTTTCAACAGTGAATATTTTCACAATGTTCTAGTTCATCACATGCCATCCAAACTAGTTATCATCTGCCATTGTCTCTTCATTCGATGGCCTCTCTCTCTTTTTTTCTTAATTTAATCCCTTGTCCAAAAGCAAGTGGATATCATGTATTGATAAGCCATTATTAAGATATCTACATTGAATTGAGTATTCAAATATTTTGTTCAGTTATAGTTCACTTGTATTCTTA
The DNA here is from genome assembly GCF_008632895.1 of Mastomys coucha. NCBI lineage: Eukaryota > Metazoa > Chordata > Mammalia > Rodentia > Muridae > Mastomys > Mastomys coucha. Next base: position 55,268,049 of record NC_045030.1, on the reverse strand, counting down.
TTGTTAATTTCTTAGAACTTTATTTGTATTCTACATATAAAATATTTATTTCTTCAGGCTGTGGCCAATTCTTTGTTGTTACGTATCTGGGAGTACCCTGATTTTACTTTCACTATTGAAGGATAGTCTTACTGTATAGAGAATTCTTGGTTGACCAGTCTTGTTTCTCAGTGATTTGAATGTTATTCTGCTGCCTATCGACTCAATTGATATAGATAAAAACCCAACCATTTATTGTATTGATTCTACTGTGTATATATAAGATATCTTCTCTTTCTTGCCTCCTTATAAATTTTCCTTCCCTTGGAAGAGCAAAGGAATTGTACTCAGGGCTTTGTGGAACATATCCAAGTGCTCTGCTGAATTGTAACTCCAGCATGTTCTTGTCTTCGTATTAATCTCCTCCTGTCCTGGCTCTACCTTTGCCCTGGTTTGACCATGACGTTTGTAGGCATGGAATTCTTTGTGTTTATTCTTCTTGACATTCTATATGCTTTTGCTTGTAAGTTAATGCTCTTAATCACATTTGGGGAAGTTTTAAGCATTATTTTTTCTTATACATTTCTGCCCTTTCCTTCTGGAAATTTCATTAGCATAGTGAGTGATAATGTCCCACATATCTCAAGTCTGTCTGATTTTTTTATTTTATTCTTTTCTTTTTCAAGTCAAACTTTTTATTGACCTTCAAATTCATTAATATTTCCCCTGCTGTCTGATTTTGTTTGCTTGAGCCTCTTTAGTACATTTTAAGTTTCTCCTACTTTAATTCCACAGTACACACTTTCATATGCTTTTATCAAGAATGATTTTATTGCCGGGCAGTAGTGGCACATGCCTTTAATCCCAGCACTTGGAAGGCAGAGGCAGGTGGATCTCTGAGTTTGAG
>NC_045030.1:55247163-55267153 GCF_008632895.1 Mastomys coucha | reverse complement strand
CATCCCCTGCTTCTATGAAGATGTTCTCCACCCACCCACCCACTCCCACCTCACCGCCCTACACTGGGGCACCAAGCCTTTAGAGAACCAAGGACCTCCCCTCCCATCGTTGCCTGACAAGGCCATCCTCTGCTACATATGTGGCTGGAGCCATGGTTCCCTCCATGAGGACTTCTTGGTTGGTGGTTTAGTCCCTAGGAGCTCTGAGGGTACTAGTTAGTTCATATTGTTGTTCCTCCTAAGGGGCTGCAAACCCCTTTAGCTCCTTGGATCCTTTCTCTAGCTCTTCAATGGGGACCCTGTACTCAGTCCAATGAATGGCTGTGAGCATCCACTTCTGTATTTGTCAGGCACTATCAGAGCCTCTCAGGAGACAGCTATATCAGGCTCCTGTCAGCAAGTACAGTGTCTGGATGGCCTTTCCTTCAGTCTCTACTCCGCACTTTGTCTCGTAGTATTTGCTTCTGTGAGTATTTGGTTTCCCCTTCTAAGAAGGACTGAAGCGTCCATACTTTGGTATTCCTTCTTCTTGAACTTCATGTGGTCTGTGAATTGTATCCTGGTTATTTGTAGCTTCTGGGCTATTATCCATTTATCAGTGAGTGCATACCATGTGTGTTCTTTTGTGATTGGGTTACCTCACTCAGGATGATATTTTCTAGTTCCATCTATTTGCCTAATATGGTTCCTTTAAGTTCTGTGATGAATATATTTTAATAAATCATTTGAAGTCCTTTCTTCTAAATCCAGCATTTAAATTTTCTACTGACTGACATATTTCCTGAACACGTTTCTATTTCATTTTAACTTTTTGTTCAAAATTTACACTTTAGATAATGGATTAGAACAATTGTGGAGTCTAATGTTTTCTCCTAAAATTTGTCACCATTGCTAATTTTTACATCCTATTTTATTTTGTTCTTGTTTATTAACTTGTGTGTGGTAAATATGTGAACTGTCTACCACATGGTATGTAGCTCATAGTTTTTTATCTCAGATTTCTTCCTCATTCATTGCTTCCTCCTTCTTTTCCCTTGCTGCAGCTTTCCCATGGCACTCTTCTGTGTGTGGCAGAGGATTGATCTCAGATTCTGATGGGGGGTTTGGATTTGGGGACAGTGATGCATTTCAAGCTTAGGCTATTTTGAGTCTGTTCTGAATATTCTTTCCGTCTGACTCACATTGCAATATCTCTGTTCTCAGTGACTCTTGGTGGTTATGCTAATTGCATATCTTTTTTTTTTTCTTTCAGCAGTGATAATGTATACTTTTTCTCTCTTACTGCTTATTAGCTCAAGACCTTAAATCTACCTCCTTTGGTCTCAGAAGTTAACTGACTTCATTTTCTGAAAAGATATTGAGCATTCTAATACATGTCACTTTTCAGTTTCTACTTTTTGCTAATTGATATTATAAACTGTCTATACTTTAAACTATACATTTCTGTTATCTATTTTTTTACTGTGTGTATGTGTGTGAGAGAGAGAGGAGGGGGGAGAGAGAGAATATGAGACTAGAGATCAGAGGATAAATTGCAAGAGTCAGTTCTCTCCTTCTACCAGGTGGATTCTCACTCATTGAACCCAGATCATCAGTCTTTATCTATTGAGATACATCAGTGGCCCACAACTTTGTTTTTTAGTATAATCACAAAGATATGCAACTATTACCACCAATTCAAGATTGTTTACATCATTCTGCAAAGAAACTCCATGTTTATTAGCATTAACTACATACTCCCTCTTCCCCACTACCTTTGAAAGCACTTTGTCATGAACTGATACCTCAAACTATACTATTGTTGAATCTTATTTCATTGCACATGTAGGCTACTTTTACTTTGTTTATTTATTACTTGTTAGCCATTTTTTGATTGCATTTTCATCTATAGTCTACTCACTTTTTGTATAGCCCATCTTTGCTTTATTGGTTATATACCTATCCACTTTACATGTACTATAATATTGTTATATACACTGTGATACTATTCAAACTTACTTTTTCTCACTGAAGAATTCTATTCTATGCAGATATTTATTTCCATTCTTTATCTCACCTAAGTTCTTGTTCCAGTGACATCCCCCTTCCTACATTCACTTTTTAAATTATTTTATCTTACCATTTTATGTATATGAATTTTTTGCCTTCCTGTATATCTGTGTACTGTGTGCGTCTGTTGCCATCGGAAGCTACAAGAAGATTTCACATTCTTTCAAAATGAAGTTATGGATGCTATGTGTGTATTCAGATTTGAAGTTGGGTCCTCTGTAGGAGAAACAAGTACTCTTAAGTGTTGGGCCAGCTCTCCTCTACACTCATTATTATTCCTATCTCCAACTATTCTGTCAAATGACAAAAAATATGCTGTACTTTATTATCCAATTTTGCATTTCCCGAGGCTGCCTAGCATAGGATCAGAACACACTAACACTCAGTGAATCCAAAACTCTTCAGATTGGGGATTAATTTTAGATTTTCAAATTTATTATTTTATCCTCTCTCCTTTTCCTTCTCCATTTATTCTTTCTCGCTCTACATCTTCTTTTGTTCCCTCCCTTCCCACATCTCTTGTCTGCTTTCTTCTCTTTCACTATAATAACGTATAGTAATAATTTCTATAAAAGTTTGTTTTTTGTTATGCACTCAGTAAAAAATATTGGTTGGGGATCAAAAGATGGCTCAGTGGTTAAGCACATACTGCTCCTCCAGAGATCATTAGTTTAGTTCTTAATAACCACATCAGGCAGTTTACAGCTTCCTGGCACTTTAGCTTCAGGGATATGTGACATTTCTATCTTCCAAGGGCACTTGAATTGGTATATAAATTCCCATATACAGACATACATATACATATGTATAATTTTAAAAATGGATATTACAAAAATGTTGGTTAAATAATATCTCTGTTATCAAACCTTTTAGTACAAGACTCTACTCTCACTTCTGAAGCTGAGACAGAAGGATTTCAAGTTCAAGTCCAGCCTTGGCAAATTAGGGAGACTCTATCTCAACATAAAAGTAAAAGAAGGTTTGAATGAATTCCTGTAATGTCAGCATTGAGGAGATAGAAACTGGAAAAGCAGGAGTTTGTCAGGCTTTGTAGTGATCACCTTGCCTTGTAGGGAGAACAGGAAATGGATCTGGGTTAGAGGTGAAGTGCTTATCTTCTATGTGCAAGGCATCAGGCTCCGTTCTCAGTAGTACGAAAAGTAAAAATATCTCCAGACTAAACAACACACTATCTGGTAAAGTTTTCTCTCTTTAAACTTCTTTACAAAGATGTGTGGTTTTCATGTTGGTGAAGATGAACCTTTGCATTTAGTGCAGAGGGGAAATGGAGACAAGAGGTCCTATTTGAAAAGTGTAACACAGCAAACATTTTGTTAGCACTTGTGAGTTAGTAATGGAGAATGCAGCAGAGACAATTTATGCCTGGAGTGTCCCAGCAAAGGCTGAACACAAACCACTGAGCACTTGTTCCCAGAGGGACTCCTGTTTTAGGGACAAGATTGGACTCACATTCATTGTATTTTTGGAGCATAGTACCCTAGCAGCAACAAGAAGTGCAGGAAAGTATTAGGAGAACAGTGGTGACCATTGTAGATGCTTACTGTCCAAACAGAGGGGCAAGGGTTCTGGGAGCCATAATCTTTCGACACCACCTTTATATCCATTGGTGGGAACAGGGAGTGAAACTTCGACTTGTATTTCTGGAGTCATAGGCTGAGGACAAGAATATATCGAATTGAAGATTGAACTGAATTCTCAATCTGATCTCTAAGGTTCCTTGCAGTCTGAAAATTCAGGCTCCTTGGATTTCAGCCATAGCAGTTCTGGCTCAGCCTTCCCTAGGGAAGCCCTGCGCTTCCTGTATTTTACCTACCTCTTTGTGTTTGAGTAGTGTAGGCTTTCAGTCAGGTCCTGGGAGGGTGTCAGTTTCTTGTTGCACTTACTAGGATGTGATAGGATTTCAAGCAACACCCAAAGAATATGTTTCCGGGAGGTCTAGCCACACTTCCTACCCATGAAATGTATGGCTGTTTAGAGCAAGCATTCTTCATGATGCGCAAGATTCATGCACTGTTTGGGAGTGAGAGGGAGCGTTTCAAACCTCACCTTGCTTTAGCTTGGCTTTGGTTAAAGGGAGGGATTCTTCCTGCCGTAAGCCTTTGCAGCATCAGCTGCTTTGTATGTGACATATGTCTGTACCATATAACTTACTTATCTCTGATTTAGTGTGAAGAGGTTAAAAGCCTTTGGAACTGAGTGAGTCATGCACTCCAGCTTTCTAATTAAGCATAGATGTTAATTCTTTAAATGCTTGTAATTAGTAGATTTCTATATTTGTGTTGGTTTTTTTGGGGGGGGGTCAGGCAATCTGTTTGGGAAGCTTGAAGCAACTGGGGCACTGCTGGCTTTGGTGAAATTTATTTAATTTCTTTTTATGACAGTCTTCATCGTAGAAATGGGATTTTCAAATATTGCTTTGCCAGGCAACATTACTTATTTGCTGGTTTTTATTTCAGGATTGGGACCGGCTCAGGGTGCTGGGGAAGCATTTTGTGCTGCTCTGTATTACAGTTGTAATATCCAAGAAAATGGTTTGATTGTATGTGGTATCTAGGATGTTGTACTTTATTGAAAATGTTCCAGATTTTGACAGTGTGATACATTTATTATTCTTGATTTATATTCCAAATGACCTTATTTCCTCTAAATTGATACTTTGTGCAATCCTTGAGATTCTATTTAGCTTTCTAGCATCATTAAGAAGCATCTCCTTGGTATTTTGTATCATTCACTACCTTCAAGCATTGAATAAGGAAAGAGAAAGCACAGATACATTTCTTTTGTAGAATAGAATCTATTTGCCTTAAAATTTACATTGATCATGAGCCAAAGCAATCATGACAGCTTTGGTAGAGGGGTTGGCAATGTTTAGGATGAGAGGAAGAAGTTCACATCTTATCCCCTTGATGGCTATATTTTTGTGATTGTCTTTTAAAAAGTAATTATTACTCATGATTCTCCTTCTGGAATATCATTCCAGAAGTACCATTGCCTGTACAATTTTCAAGACCATCTCCTCCATGAAGCCTCTACATTGTCTCCTCCTTCATATCAGAAGTGATAGTATTGTCACAGTCACTTTTGGTGCCATGAATGTCATGATCAACTTTCTTGGGGTCTTTACCTTACTCTATGAGCTTCTTTTTGGTTATTGAATCATTTGACTAACAGACACCTGAGAAAAGTAAGACTAAGGTTTGCCTTGGAGCCATTCAGTATCTTCCAGAGTACTTGGCACATCCATGTTTGTTGAACAAACAGCCTTCCTCATTAATTGAGGTAATTCTTTTGGAAGACTATTTGTTGAGTCCAACAGCACATATGGAATGAGGTCTCACTCCAGGTAGGCAGAGCTGATGCACTAGAACTGGAAGACTCACCTGGGCCCCTAATATGCTGCTGAGAAACATAGTATAACCTCCAATGGTTTCTCTTTTCTCAGCTTATTTTTCTGTTTGTTTGTTTGTTTTTGTTATAGATATTAGTACCTGGCATATATAATGTGAAAAGATAGTATAAGGATGAAAGAATAACTGTATAAGCAAACTATTTACAAATTATAAATCAATACATATAGTAAATTTTCGGTCTTACAGCCTCATTTTTTTCTCACCTGTGCAAGAAAAATCTCAATGCCATCCTGCCTGAGTTAGTAGGAGCCTTAAACAAGGGAACCCGTTGAAGTGCTGAGCAAATAGTAGCTGTTTAAGAAATGTTGTGTATTCTAATGCAGGGCTTTCCCAGAAATTAGGGAATATGCACTGAAGTTGAGCTGCTTGGACTGTGGAGTCAATTCTTCCCCACCCTTTAGCCTTGCTCGTTCCAATTTTATAGCTCTAATCTACAAAGTAATTAAATTTACTAGCAAATGTTTCTAGGACTTTGAGTAGAAGCCAATAAAAAGAGTAAATATTATTCTTTAAAAAATTGATGCCCTTGGGGCAGGAGAGATGGCTCAGTGGTTAAGAGCACCGACTGCTCTTCCAGAGGTCCTGAGTTCAAATCCCAGCAACCACATGGTGGCTCACAACCATCTGAAATGGGATCTGATGCCCAGAAGGGTGTGTCTGAAGAGAGTAATGGTGTACTCACATACATAAAATAAATAAATAAGTCTTTAAAAAAAATTGATGCCCTTGATGTGGTGGAAATATCATATTTACTTACAGGTATTCCTGCCTCAGCCTGAGAAGACAACTAAGAAAATTCCTTTTTTCCCTATGACTCTCCAGCTTGAAGGTATTATCTACATAGAAACAGTGATGATAGCTGCAAACCAAGACTTCCAATCAGAATTGCAACCACCCATGCTGGAGGACTTGAAGACAGCTCATTCCTTTGCAGCCACTGAGTCTTCTTATTCCTGCCCCCAGCTGCCTCTTACCTCCTCCCCACCATAAAGGTAGCTGCTCCCTAAGGACTATGCACCCTCCTCCCTCCCTCTATCCCCTCCCCCCCGCTATATTTCCCAGAACCTTTCTACCCTTGTGGCTGATTTTTCTTTCCTGGGAACAAAAGCAATTAAGCCTTAAAACTAAAACTTGCAAGGAAAGGCAATCTTAAAAGCAAACACCCACCCCACAATGGTTATTACTTGAAAATAAGCTGTTCTTCTGTCTCCAGCTCACAAATAGTCCCACTTTAAGCTCTTCCACTGAAAGAACTATTGAAGTATAAGGGAAGGTCAGCGCCTCAAAGTTCTAATTAATTAATTTAGCACCTGATGGTTGTGTTGTTCACGGTGGGTCACAGTTCTTGAGAGACCAGTATCCTGAAGGTTAATGAAGTTTGCACAAGGTGTGGCTGGATTAGGCCTTCCATTGTCTCACAAATTGCCCATCTTTCAGTCCCCTTTGTACTTTGACATTTTCACTACAAAGGGGTTAGAGGGAGCTCAGAGGGTTATATCAGCCAGAACATATTTGTGAAAAGACATGATTATAGACTTGTGTTTTGTAAAAGAGGTATTTCCAGATCTTCTCTTTACTCTTACTTGTAGGACTTTAGTTGTTTTTAAAATCCTCTGAGTTGGCATGGCCAACTGGAAAAACAGTCCTTTAAGTTGACATGCCTCTTTCAAAAAAGTTGAGTTTTTCTTTTAAATACTCCATTTTAGGATTTCAACTTTACATCCGTTTGGATGTCTGGAGGCAGTGTTTTGTTGTTGTTGTCGTTGTTGTTTAGCTAGTGAAAAACAGAATGCCAGCATAAAACCAAATGTCCCTCTACCCTCACCCCCTGCAAAGTTTAGTGATTTTGGAGATCTGTAAATGAAATATCTATGTCTAGCCCAACATGTGGGCTGTAGACTTTGGCTTTACATGTGCTTTTCCACAGAGGTTCGACATCCCCTTGACCTTTCCCCCCTCAGTTAAAGAAAGTGAATTCATTCAAGTTCTCTTCTGTCATCCATCAAGAGCCTATCCCAAGATGAGCGTTCTGGAAAAGTTTATACAAATAGCAAGCTACCCAGTTCCCTGGGCCATAACAAGATCCTCAGACATCTTGGGCTCTGCAGACACAGATGGAGAGAGATAAAGGAAGCAGCTGGCTGAGTTCCTGACTTTTTTCACACTCCATCCTGCCAGCCTTTGCAGATGGGGGACTTTGAGGCTGTTCATCACTTCTCAGACAAGGCTAGAAAGATGGATACCAGCGCCTCATCTCCAGACAGCTAAGCTCTACCCCAGCATCCCCAAACTGTTTCAATCCTGAAATTGAATCTTGAACTGAAAGGGACATTAAATATGAACAACATCTTTAAAATTGGTTTGACCTTTTGGGCTCTAACCGCTTCTCCTAGGGATGCATAAATGCCTTCTGTTCCTGTTGTCACAGACACGTTGGCAATGAGGTGCCATTATTAGGCACTATATTCTCCAAATTGAATATCTCCTACCCATGCCTGAGATCTTAGCCTTTTCTGGGCTTCAATGCTCAGCCTGTGAAACATAATTCACTTTAGAGAAGAGCCAAAAGCTTCTTGTTGAGAAAGAGCCTTCATTTCCTTTGAGGGAGGGCTGAGAGAACAACCACGAGTCTCTGCCACCCATTTTTTGTCAGAGTTCTCCTTTGGGGAGGAGGAAGAAGCCTATGAGAGCCTCGCACGCAAGATAGAACAGCCTGCCAACTTCATTGCGGCTTTGGCAGCCACCTTGGTCTGCATATTGGACTGGACCGAGATTGAGTTGAAATTTGCCTTTTCCATGTTCATGCAGCTACTTGCAGGGGAAGAGGAGTCCTGAGCACTATCAAGGGAAACTGATTTGAACTATGAAAGAATTTCTACAGGAGTGTTTGAGTTTTCTGATAAGCTGGCATTCTAAGCTGAACTCAAACAAGTTTCTTCTTTACATTTATTACATTTATTTATCATGTGTGAATCCATGTGTGTGTGTGTGTGTGTGTGTGTGCGCGCACACGTGTGCGTGTGCGTGCATGTATGCCATAGCACATGCATGGAGATCAGAGGACAACCTATGAATTTCGTTTTCTCCCATAATCAATTACATTCTAAGGACAAGACTCTTGCCATCAGCCTTGGTGGAAGGTAACTTTATACATTCAGCCATCTTACTGGCCCTGGATAGAGGGGTGTGTGTGTGTGTGTGTGTGTGTGTGTGCATGTGTGTGTGTTAAAGAGAGAGAGAGAGAGAGAGAGAGAGAGAGAGAGAGAGAGAGAGAGAGAGAGAGAATTGTGTATGTGATGTGTTTAATAATATTTCCCTTTTCTACTCCCAGTTTCAGCTTGCCTTGTACCCTAAGGAAGACGTTTCCAATAGCAATAAAATTGTGTTGTGAGTTCTACTTATTGATTCAGATCCTTCCATCTTGTGGGACCAGTTCGAGGAAAAATGTACCTGCTTATTTATTTAAAAGAACGCAGACAATTCTCCTGGTCTAAGCATGAGTGCTGGGAAAGTGCTCTCTCTGATCTAGGGCAAGCTTGAAGTTTCAGAGATACCAACAGGCCTCTCAGAGGGCAGTGTGCAGAGCCTTTGGCTGCCTGAGAAAGAAACACTCTTCGATGCATAGCTACACTTAGGAGAGTTGTAGAAGAATGGAAAATGCACAAAGACAATGTCTTACAACTCTGAAACTTTGACTTTTGTCTCACAGAGGTTGCCATTAAGAACTCTTTACAATTTTACTTTGGTGTCAGCCAGTACTATTCCAAGTTCTTGTTCCTGACCATTGAGAAAATTGACACTCTGAGCCTTTAAAAATATTTTGAGGGGTATATGTATGTTTCCACACTTAGTGGAAATGTGGATATATACCATTTCTATTCTTAACCCAGTCTTTTGTTTGATTAATTGATGCATTAAATTCATGTTGTTAGAGCCATTCATTTCTACTATAGTCAAGAAACATACTTTGAAACAACTCTGTGTTGCTATTCAGTGATTAAAATAATTACCAAGATCCACTAAATTGTAACCTTCTTAAAAGTAGGGAAGTACACATTTCATTTATGTGTATATATTGCTGAGCGTATAGTTTCCATAAGTATGAATGAATGCTTGAGGCAAATGCAATTTAATCAAGTTTGCCACAGAGGCATCTATTTCTCAAGCCAGATGTTGGTATTTTAATATCTTTTCATAACTGGAGGTCTGAGGGCATGGGGAAATAGCTGAGAATGAGAACTCTGGAATAACATAATATTAAAATAGATGCATGAGTGAGGACCCAAATCTTCTCATTGTCAGACTTGCAAAATCACTTTTGCTTCTTGTTTTTCCTGGGAGAAATGGTGATTGGGAATGGAAAGAACAAGCTCATCTCCAGCAGACAGAAGAGAGAGTGATCCTGAGCAGCCAGCCCTAGCTCTTTGCTTTTGTACAGCAGGAAGATTGGAAAACATGGATTAGCACCTCACATAGACTTGTCACCAGACACCTCATTAAAAAAATTCACATACAGTGTTTCAGTGTTTATCAGTATCTAAGCTTCTGCTTTCTTTCTGTTTCTCGTTCCCTTCCCTCTGTGTCTTTCTGTCTCTGTCTCTCTCTGTATATCTCTGTTTCTATTTCTCTGTCTCTGTCTCTCTCTATATCTCTCCCTGTCTGTCTGTCTGTCTCTCTTTCTCCCTCCTTCCCTCCCTCCTTCCCTCCCTCCTTCCCTCCCTCCCTCCCTCCCTTCCTCCCTCCCTCCTTTCTCCCCTCCATCTATCTCTCCTTTCTGCCTCCTAATGTGTTTTATTTGCCTTAGTGTAGGGCTGAGAGATTACAAAGGGAATGAATCAGGTTGAAAATGTCTAGACATTCATGTGACTTAGCTATGGAACTCTGCAGTTCAGTTCATTGCCTTCATTCCTAAGGACTCTAGGAAGGAATCTATATAGCCACAGATGATTTTGAGTCCCTGGTTCCCCAACCTTCCCTCTCCTGTGTTGGGATTACAGGCATGAGCCACCACACCTAATATATATAGTTTTGCAAATTGAACTCAGGCCCTTGTGCCTACTAAGGTAAGCACTATTCACTAAGTCACACTCTCAGTCCAAAGTTTTTTGCTGTATAGGGCAAATATGATTCCTTGATGTAGATCATTTGACTTTTACTAGTAGCTGCTTCAGTACTCACTTAAAAAACTTATACTTTGGGCTGGAGACATAGCTCAGTGGTTAAGAGCACTGACTGCTCTTCCAGAGGTTCAGAATTTAATTTCCAGCAATCACATGGTGGCTTACAACCGTCTGCAATGGGATCTGATGCCATCTTCTGGTGTATCTGAAGACAGCTATAGTATACTCATATAAAATAAATAAATAAATAATTTTAAAAAAATTAAAATAATAAAAACCATGTAGTTCATATTTTAGACAGTACATTTACAGTTACTACAAGTTGCTCACTTATATTTATGAAGCACCTATGGCAGATCTATGCAATAAAATTTCTGTGGTAATAGAAATGATTTATAATATGAACACCACCCAATTCTGATAACCATTAACATGTGTGACTATTGAGAACTCAAATATTACTAGTGAGACTAAAAAAACAGAGGTTTTAATTAATTATAATCCAAATAACCAGTGTGGCTAGTAGATACTTTATGATGTATTTTACAAACGTTTTCCTCATTTTAAAAGTAAGTAAGCTTCAGTTCTGCGAATCACTGAATTAGAATGTTGTAATTCCTGGATTTAGTTCTGAAGCCATTACCCTGATGTTTCTACTACAATCACCATTTAGACTATGCTTACTCTAGTTGTATCCAAACATGCGAATGAACAACTCCGGTATACTTGTAATTAGTCATACAAGGTAATACATAATAAAGGGCATTAGTTATTAAATAGTACAAACTTATCCTCAGATTGAATCATTTTAACGATACAGTTGAAGAAACAAACTACAGAAACAATAGCTGAAAATTCATTTTAGAATCCATCTATTTTTGTGGAAAGTTGGAATAAATCATGAAGAAAAAGATTATAGGTTAGACTACTACAGCAATAAAATGTGCTTAGAATTTAAAAATAGACAGCTAAAGAGATGGCTCAGTGGTTAAGAGCACTGACTGCTCTTCCAGAGGTCCTGTGTTCAATTCCCAGCAACCACATGGTGGCCCACAACCATCTCCAATGCCCTCTTCTGGTGTGTCTGCAGACAGCAATAGTGTGCTCATGTATACAAAATAAATAAATAATTCTTTAAAAAATAGATTTGGAGGATATTAAATAAGGGAAGAGGTGGATGATGATTAAGATCATGAAACATCTCAATCTAGATACTCAGTAGTTAGTGGAAAAAAGGTGAACAAACAATTCACACAAGAGCTAAGACTAATCAATGTATGTATGGAGAACAGAGGCTTTCCAAAACCTACAAATTAACTGCTCATAGGAGAACATCTTGGACCATTTGAATCAGCCTGTTCTAAAGAAATTTTTAATCATTTGTGTTGGTGAAAAACGGTAAAGCTAGCAGACTCATAAGTTGCTCATGGCAGCTGAAATTGCTCTGATTTAGAAAGCAAATTTGAATCCACCAGGAATCAATATACCTATTCCTCCTGAAAATATACCCTATGTAAAAAATCCTATGGAAAAATGCATTGTCTTCAATAGAGTTTTTAAATATAGAAACAACTATACATTGTACATATGATGATCTTAATATATAATGTGATCCTACAAAAGGAAAGAAAATGAAACAAAATACCAAGTCTTGGGTAGTGAGTGTGTTTAAATCCATAATCAAACCCCCACACTTTCTGTAGAATATTATATCTCTGTTAATTTGATAATTTTGAACACTGAAGCTTAGAAAATATTCATCATGGCAGATGAAAAAAAACAAGATACAGATTTGTATCCAGGCTGAAATTTCAAACTTGTCAAAAGATAAACACACACACACACACACACACACACACACACACACACACACACATATACACACAAACACACGGGTCTAGATGGAGAGGGAACACAGGAAAGTAAAAACATCTGGTACATTAACATCTTGGGATTTCTTTTATTTACCTTGGTCCTGTTTTCTGAAAGAGACAAAATAGAAATGGAAACACAGACAAGCAGTCAGGGAAACAGGCTTCATTCACACAGCATCATTTCTTATTGGAAGCCCCCACCCCCACCCTGTTTGTCCTTTCCAGACATCTATTTCTCATTTTGATGAGCATCATGTGATCAAAAAGATCCAGTCTTCAGTGGAACATAATCAGCACAGGAGAGTACTGCTTTTCTGTGAGGAGATGTATTCTGTGATGGTTGGCAGAAGAAAGGATGTATAAAGAATGTGTGGGCAGATTTCACAGATGTGGTGGGAGTGAAAGAGGAGGCCATCTGGTAGAATGGTCTGTGGCAAATTATACTGCATATTATGAACATGGAATACCAGAAGAAAATCCAAATGCACTGGAGTTGGAAAATGACCAACCGAGGCACTATAAAACAAATCCGCTACAGACTGACAATATGTCACTCATGAGCTCAGATAGTTCCATTACCAAGGAGAACGTCATTTAAGCCAAAATGTGCAGACCACATTGAATGTGGATTTCCCTTAGGGGGCAAAACCAGCCACCCACATCCTTCCACACCACACACAGATGCCTCTGGGACAGTCGCTATTTTCAATGACTATGGTAAATTCCAAATGAACTGAGAGGCATTGGGTTTGCCATCAGCTTGTATTTGTGAGTGAACACTGACGTCCAAATCAGGCAGCCAGAGTTGTAAGAATTGCTTCTGGATAGCAGCATCCTTTCTTTTCCTCTTTTTAAAACTAACTCCTGGGTGTCTTGAAGTATTTCATATTGATAATTACTGCCACTTCTTGATTCTTCGTTGAATAGCCTCTAAATCTCCCTCCCTTCCTTTCTTCCCTTCTTTTCTTTGCCTGCTTTTTCCTTTAGTTACCTAAACAGTTCACATTCTTAGTAGAGCTGGCATCCCTGGAGTTCTTCACAGTTTCGTTTCACTGTCATTTCCTCCTATTGCTCCTCCTAACCTCCATTTCTTCTTTGTTCTCACTAAGGACTCTTTCAGGTTGCTGAGTGTCTTATATGTGTAGATAGCAGCTATGTGGATAAATTTGTCATGATTCTGCCTTTTTCGGGTCCCCAAGTCATGGTGATGTTAGTGATGTTGGGTCTTCCCAGACATCTACAATGCTTTCCTAGGATTCATTAAAGTGTTGGGAAGCTTGTCATGATCCTGATCTCTATGTAGTCTTGATGTCTCAAGTGTCCTTTCTGTGACAGTGCAGTTCTGCTGTGGCTTTGGGGTGGTTTGGTCTGCTTTCTAAGGAAATAGCTATCTACATGTGGTAGTTTGATTGAAAAGAGTGATGCTCTACATCTGCTACATATGTGGAGGGGGCCTAGATCCAGCCTGTGTATGCTTTTTGGTTGGCTCCTCAGTCTCTGTGAGACCCCGGGGTACAGATGAATTGACTGTGTTGGACTTCCCGTGGAGTTCCTATCCTCCTCCACCAGGGTCTTTCAGTCCTTCTCCCAATTCTGACAGAAGACTTGCTAAGCTCTGTCTAATATCTGGACTGCCTTGTTGGGCCTCAGTAGAAGAGGATATGCCTAGTTCTACAGTGACTTGAGGTACCAGGGTGGGTTAATACCCAGGGCGACCCTCCTCCTTCTCAGAGGGCAAGGGGATGAGGGATGGGAGGAGGAGATATATGAGTGGGGGACTGGGAGGAGAGGCTGCGATCGAAATGTGATGTTAGTAAATAAATTAATGTAGAAAAAAGACTGAAGCTGAAGCAGTATATATATATGTAGACTGGCTCTGGGGAGAGACTTAAGTATTTCTCACATAATTGCATGCAACAAATGCCACCAGGCAGTGGACTGGCAATCTATGAAAGGAAGTGCCATTTAATGTATCAGGTCAAAGATTGAATAGGCTATTTTCAAGATGAACATACATGGGTGTGAAGGTTATACACTTTGTAAAGGTACCTGACAGAGGAAAAGAGGAGGAACTGAACTACATTCTATGTTTTGGAATTGGTCCATGGTATTTTGGAGGAAGGGATGCCTGGGATGTTACTTTTCAGTGGATCCTATAAAGAATACCACGTGTACCATGGTTAGCCATAGCTATTCCAGGAGAGAAGGGCCTCTTACCAGGTAGATTGCTGCAGACCAAGGAACATCAAAGCTGAGCTCAGGATTGGTTCCTCTCTGTCATCTCTACACTCCTGGGTGTAGTTCCACTCATACTCCTGAAAATCTGAGTGTTCCTGTGCATATGTGCATGGTGTGTGTGTGTGTGTGTGTGTGTGTGTGTGTGTGTGTGTATGAGTGAGTTTGGAGGGCAGAAGTCAACGTTGCATGTAGTTTCTCAGGAAATGCCCATCTTATTTTTTTGAGATAGCATTTCTCACTGGCATGGTACTTGCCAATAAGCTATGCTGTCAAGCCAGTGAATCACTAAGGTCTAGTCTGTACTTATTCAGGAGTGCTGGGATTGCAAATGGCACAGCATGGTCTGCTTCTTTATGTGGATTCTGAGAATCAAACTTAGATTCTCATGGTTGCAAGGCAAGAGCTTTACTGACTGGACTGTCTCCCCAAATCCTACATTTTTCTTAACATTTGTGTGGGAATCTTGCATCTTTTCTATCATATGCTAATACCATGCATACCAACACTATCAATTTCTTGAAGGTAGGTAGATAACCTTGTGGATAGTGCTGAGTCATATTATCATTTTTTTAGACTATTTTACTTAAATGGTGATCAGCTTCCCATAACGGTTTATTACTAAGGAGATAATGCAAACTGGAAGCACTATAACAATCATGAATGACTCTTCATCAGCATTATAAATAGAGACACTGTTACACTAGGAAATCATGGGCTTAGGATTCCAGCCACATTATTGTCTTTACCAAGCCATCGCTGCTTCTTGTTTCACCATCAAAAATTCTCTGTCTTCTGCACTTCATTGGGATGTCCTTCTTTATCAAACACTTTTCAAGGTTGACCTTCATATCACTGGTTTGGCTTGATCCAAGGTCTAACATTTGGTTGTGAGTCACCTTTTGTATGCATCCTATGTTTCTCTTGAATAGATTGTAAGGTCCTGGGGCCAAGTGCCATTTCATAGTTTCCCCCTTACAATTCCACACAGGGTGTCATATACACATTTTACCATTAAATTGCATTGTTCTTCCTTCTTCTCTCTCCTTTCTTCCTTCATTAAATATTGTTTGAGGCCCCATCATGTTTAAGTCTCCATTCTAATGACCAAAGCAGACAAAGGGTCTTGTCTTCATGAGGCTTTCTAGTCATGTCCAGATCACTATGTGTGACCTCAAGCATGCTGCCTTCTTTAAGGGAGGGAAATGTGGCCTCCAGTGTACCCAGAAGGTTTCATAAATATTCCCATGTTTCTTTCTCATTATTTTTTCCTTAATTACTCATACTTTCATGATAGTCTAGTATTCCCAAAATTCCAAACATTTCCCATCATACAGAAAATAACAATGTCCATTTGGCTATAGGTCAATTTTTGGTGTCTTTATGCTCACATTATTCAGAGCAATTTTTTCCTTTTCCTACTTAAGGATTTACTTAGCATGAAGACAGTGGCTGTTTTAGTTATACTTTGAGTGCCCAGCTCACAGTGAAACTTTATTCACTTTCTCAAGTATGACTGGAGATTTTTCCTCCCCTACCATTGCAACCTGCTTTTGTTTACTTCCTTTAGACCTCTGTCCTGAGAGCAGCTCCCAGAGTTACAGCCTTGGCTTCTAGAGCTGAGGGAGATTGCCTATTTAACCTTGATGGATCCTCACAAGGAAACTGGCTTTTTTTTTCCTCCTCTAATTTTATTTATTTAAATCTTGACTGCTTATAGTAAATATCCTCTCCAAGATAATTTCATTTCCAAACAATTTGGTATGTGATTTAACATAGCCTGAATGTTTATTTGGAAGATATCATTTTTCTTTTATAATGAGTTCCCAACAATAACTCTATCGAACAGCTTTCGCATATCTATCTATCTAATCTATCTATCTATCTATCTATCTATCTATCTATCTATCTGTCTGTCTGTCTGTCTGTCTGTCTGTCTGTGTCTGTCTGTCTATCTATCTATCTATCTATCTATCTATCTATCTATCTTTCTGTCTGTCTATCTTCTATCTGTCTGTCTATCTTCTATCTCTCTATCTTTTATCTCTCTATATCTCTATCTCTCTATCTTCTATCTTTATTTCCCTATCTATCTATCTGTCTATCTATCTATCTATCTATCTATCTATCTATCTATCTATCTATCTATCTATCTTACCTGATTACTGGCAGGTTACTGGTTAGCTTTACTGGAGGTATATTAGCTTAGTCATAGTAATTAGCTTTTGAGAGAAGCTTCTTTATTGGCAGTAACATCTGATCCTTATTTTTCAAAAGTGGAACTTTAAACAAATGCAATGATTTGTCTGAGAAGCACCTAAAGAAATGCTCAACATTCTTAGTCATCAGGGAAATGTAAACCAAAACAACCCTAAGATTCCACCTCACACCTGTCAGAATGGCTAAGATCAAAAACCCAGGTGTCAGCAGATGCTGGCGAGGATGTGGAGAAAGAGGAACACTCCTCCATTGCTGGTGGGATTGCAAGCTGGTACAACCACTCTGGAAATCAGTTAGGAGGTTCCTCAGAAAATTGGACATATTATTACCTGAGTACCCAGCTATACCACTCCTGGGCATATACCCAGAAGATGCTCCAACATATAACTAGGACACATGCTCCACTATGTTCATAGCAGTATTATTTATAATAGCCAAAAGCTGAAAACAGCCCAGATGCCCTTCCACAGAGGAATGGAGACAGGAAATGTGGTACATTTACACAATGGAGTACTACTCAGGTATAAAAAAAATGACTTCATGAAGTTAGCAGGCAAATGGATGGAACTAGAAAATATCATCCTGAAGGAGGTAACCAAGACAGAAAAGAACACACATGGCATGTACTCACTGATAAGAGGATATTAGCCGAAAATCTCAGAATACCCATCATACAACTCACAAACCTTATGGAGTTTAAGAAGAAGGAAGACCAAAGTATGGATGCTTCAATCTTACATAGAAGGGGGAACAAAATAATCACAGGAGGTAAAGGGAGGGAGGAACCTGGGAGAAAGAGAGGAGAGGGAAAGAAACATAGGATCAGGTATTGGAAGGGACAGGAAAGAAGTACAGAGGGTCAGGAAATTGAGTAGAAATGTGTAGCAATGGGGGATGGGGAACTGGGGGTAGCCACTAGAAAGCCCCAGACACCAGGGAAGCAAGAGGCTCTGAGGACCCAATGGGGATGATTTTAGTTGAAATAGCTAACAAAGGGGAGATAGAACCTGTAGAGACCACCACAAGTAGGTAGGCATGGCCCCTACTTGAGAGATGAGACCACCCATCCATCTCAAAAATTTTAACCCAGAAATGTTCCTGTCCAAAGGAAAGACAGGGACAAAATAAATGGAACAGAGACTGAAGGAAAGGCCATCCAGAGACCTCTCCACCACCTAGGGATCCATTCCATGTGCAGACACCAAACCCAGACACTATTACCAGAAAGTGTTTGATGACAGGAGCCTGCTATGGCTGTTCCCTGAGAGGCTCTGACAGAACCTGACCAATACAGATGCAGATACTCAAAGCCAACCATTGTACTGAGCATAGGGACCTCAATGGAGGAGTTAGAGAAAGGACCCAAGGGGCTGAAGGAGATTGCAACCCCATAGGAAGAACAACTAACCGGACCACCCAGAGCTCTCAGGGACTAAACCCCCAACCAAAGAGTATACATGGCAAAATCCATGGCTCTAGCTGCATATGTAGCAGTAGGTGGCCTTGTCAGGCATCAGTGGGAGGGGAGGCCTTTGGTTCTTTAAGGGCTTGATGCCCCAGTGTAGGGGAAACTAGAGTGGTGAGGCAGGAGTGGGTGAGTGGGAGGAGGAGCACCCTCATAGAGGAAAAGGGGAGGGCGATGGGGGTTGGGGAGGGGTAACCAGGTAGGGGGATATCATTTGAAATGTAATCAAATAAAATGATTAATAAAAAAAGAAATACAAATCTGTATTGGTTTTCTAAATTGAAAAACCTAATACAATTAAAATATCCACAGTGCACACACAAAAAGAAAAGGACAATAAATCATCACCATATAATTTTTATAGTATTTGAAGTCCAGTGATCATTCTCATATAATTTGCTTTATTTGGAATCATGATAGTAAGGTGAAATTGGTATTAACACATTATGAAATTAAAAAAGGCAGCCAAATGTGTTCTTTTGGCAATATGTACTAAATTTTAATTATTAAATGGCCTTGGCCTAAGGAGATGAAGGTTCTATTTTTAATCCATAATTTCATGCATGTCAGTGAGTTTATATGGAAACTCTAATAGTATACTTTCTTTGTTTTGATTTTTCAACAAGTTGTGAGGATTATGACTTGAAGAAATAGCACTCACCAACTCAGCGAGGCACCTACAAGTTGTCCTACATGGAAAAGAAATGAGATGATCCCCCCTGCCCCCAGTCATTTCTGTCAGTGAAGAACAACATTATTTTAAATGCTTTTAGCCAGATTCTAAATGGCAGAATGGATGGTCTCAAGATTTAAGCTAGGTCTGTTGAAGGAGTAGAGAATTCCAGTTAGTTTGTAAATAAGTTTTTGTTAGTAAGTGCTTGGGTACTGTTTATTAGTGCCAATTTTGTTGCAATCCAATTGTAAGACAGACATTCTTTCCCCCAAAACCCAAACTCTAGTGGATTCTGGGTATGAATATAGCCATTTGTACCACTGTACCATTTTCTTTCATCTGGTATTATGTCCATATCTTGTACGTGCCTACTGTTTTTAGATGTAATTCTAGGCACCATGCATTGCTATTGAGTAAAACAGATGTTTAAGCAAGTCATTTCATTTCTCTCAACTTCAATTGTATCATCTTAAAACAAGCATGCCTTTTTGAAGAATTGTTAAAAGAATTTAAAAAGGCCATTATGTGTAGATATGATGGTTACCACACAGAACATAGTAAAACCTCAACAATGGTAGTTTTTAACCACTGTGCATGCTCAAGTGATGGCTACCATTTTGGGACATGGTAGGATCTCAACAATGATAGTCCTTATAGCCATTGTGCATGCTAGAGAGCCTTTTGTTCTGGTAAATGAAAATCTTCTGGGTTTGGATTCACCTCATAGAATACTGGCTGGGAATGTTTTGAAGCTAGTGGGTTGCAAAGATGTTAGTCTTAGTACCCTCAGATCTCCCAAAGTCTCAACCACCAACCAAGGACTATACATGGTGGGACTGACTGTTCTGGCAGCACGTGTATAGTAGAGGATTGCAAAGTCGATCATCAATAGGAGGAGAGGCCCTTGGCCCTATGAAGGTTCT
>NC_045030.1:55227037-55246379 GCF_008632895.1 Mastomys coucha | reverse complement strand
AAAAAAACAAACAAACAAACAAACAAAAAACTCAGGAGGACTGAGTAGTGGTTCTCAGTAGCCAGAAGTGAAGGAGTGCAGAGGGGAGGGCAGATAATGTAAAGATCTGTTCAGTTACATTGTAACAATTCTGGGTGTTAATTTTACTTTCAGGAATCCGGAGTAAATGGTAAAGATTGCTAAATGATGTATTGGAAAAAAATGTTTTTCCTCCATAATGAGCATTTGAAGGTAGATATTGTGATGATTTTCTACAGTCATAGTACATGCAGTTTCTTAAAAGGAAGTTGCCTGTGCCTATTAAAGCTCCTTTTATTTATTATATAGATTAAAAGAGACTAGAAATCCTTTACCCTTTGCCTCCAGACTCATGGACCATGCAGTAAATCACACATGATAATGGTTTGTGCACTCTAAAATTTTTTTTGTGCTTTTTACTTTCTGATAGGGAGGTAGGCATTGTTATGTCAGTCTTAGAGGTGAAGACCCTAAAGGATAGATGTTTGCCCTAGAGATTCTTTGATAGATACAAAACCTAGAGCTACATGGAGAGCTTTTCTTCTGCCACAGCACTGGGCCCTGGCAGACTGCCTTTTGCTCTTTCCCCTTAGTTAATATAAAAAGTTGTACCAGGATCCTTTAAGAAAAGGAGAAGTAATTAAGCCTGACTTTCTTAAACAAGATATGTCTATAAAAGGATGGAAGGTTTGTAGAACCCCGAAGATGGCACTCTTAAATTCTTAGCAAACGATGGTGTTGTGGCTAGCGATAGAGGGAAAGCTGTGAGACTTGTTCAGATTCCAAAATGCTGTTCAACAGGCCTGCTGCTTGTTTTTTCATAATTGGAAACATGGCTTTACGGGTTGTGGGTATTTGTTTGTGCTTTTTTGGATATACATTGATCCCTTAGTGGTTTTTGAGCTCCTGCTTCATGTGTTCTAAAGTGTCAAGTCTCAGAATACCCATTCTCAATTCATTTACAATTATAATGTGCATTTTAAAATGACTTCATATTCGTGTTGGGGACGTAACTCTATTTGAATGCCTACCTTTTTTCATTTAGAAGTTCAGATTCGAAGTTTGTATAGGATTGAAGACAGAGATATAGGTGGAAACCATTTTACTTTTCAACCTAATTCCTATAGACAGAATAGTTAAATGAGAAAGGAATTCAAATTCTTGCTTATAGTGTGTTGGAAGATCATGATTTTCAGTTATGTATGTTCATGTTGTCCCCCAGGACTATAAATTATTGGCAGTTGGCTATAAATGAGAGCTCAATAAATCTCAAGTTGAAGTTACTATGTGTCTCCAGGATGACAGGAATGATGGCTGACAGAGAGCGGAGCCTGTGGCTATCAGTGATGTGTTGGCCTCCCATTCAGAAATCCTTTGCCACTTTAATCAGAACCATGACACTTAAAGGGATGAACTGTTTGTAGCATCCATTTATGCCCTTTATGGAATAGCTCTGGGTAGCTACAGGGCCATAATCTGTATCCTATATTGGAATGGGCCCTAAGGCTCATTGATAATAGAAGCCTTTGACACAAACACATTCATTAGTGATTAGTGAATGGCTTTCTACCAAATAAGTCAGCCTTAAACTATTGATGAATTTTTATGGATTGATAGCAGTATAAATAATCAAGAAAAAAGTTTTCTATTTAATCTGCATCTTCTCCCAGAAGGGTTTGGTGCAGTAGTCCGTTTTGCACCAAATCTTGTTTGAAAAATTAAGCATGAAATGGCAGTAAGGCTTGTGGCATATCTTTGCACTGGTTGGGTCCAGGAATCCTGACTCAGGATGATGAAGGAATGAAGGAAAGACATACACAGACACATGTACACAGAAAAGCTCGAATCAAGTGGACTATGCCTTCCTCTGATGGATGAGCCACAGCACTCTGGAAGCTACTGTACTTATATTCATTTGAACATGGAAGAAGACTTTTTGACTATAATTGATCAAGAAGGTAGGGGAAAGTAGGTGTGGGGAAGTAGTCTTCAGGCCATAAATATCTTGGTGGAGAAAGCTATGTTGGACATTTGCTATGCACACTATCATCACACTTTGACCAGGAGAGAAGGATCTGTCATTTCCCTGAGCCTAGCTCTGGGAAGGCTTTGGCACTTCCTGTGAGTCTAAGACATCAGGTTCCTTGATATGGCTGGCACATGAAAACAAGTCACATGTACTCAGGACTCACATTCAGTCAGGATTTTATATTTTGCATGCTCCTGCAGACTTGAAATTAGAGTTTAGGTATATTATATATACCTAAACCATATATATATATAACCATATATATATGGTTAGTTGTGAAGGTAAGCTCAAATAAGTGTAATATATTATGGTTATACTAGACAGGGAGTGAATGCTATGTCATAGTATGATACATAATGTGGAATAACCTTGTGGGCAACTCTGCAACTTGTTGCATACACTACTGAAGTGTTGGGTATTGTTAATATAGGGAATTACCTAGAAATCCATTTTTTAAGTACAGATGAAAATATAGGCCAATGTTTCATGACCTTTATTTTTATAACACCCAAGGAAGATGTTTATTTAATTCCAATTATTCCTAACATACCAAGGAAATAACATAATAAGTGAAAAAACAAGGAACAAGCTTGGTAGCAAGTAGACATGGATGTAGAAGGGACAAACCACTGTAGTATCTCTCTCCACGAACTAATTTTCTTCCCCCTGTAGCAGTACGACCTGTGTTGAAAATACATGATACAGATATGGAAAACTATAGACAATTGATTTCATCACATTTAAGTAGTCTCTGATGATGGAGTTTGTTTCCATCATCAACATTAAGTAACCACTAAAACGAAGGACATGTCAGTTTAATTCTTGCTATGTGTTAGATTCTTCACAAACATTGCTCTATTTAGTCTTAACATTGACCCTAAATGTGAAAAGTTAGGTACCATTTCCAAACTCACAAAGTAGCAAGATACAGTTGAACCCAGAACTTTCTGCTTTTAAACAGAGACTACGATTGTTCTAACACCTATTTTTTTTTTGTAAAGAAAACACTGAATATGCCTCTGTAGAAAGGACAGGCAAGTGAATAAAGTTGGTTTTGAGGCCTATGGATTGAGTTTTGGCTAACCTTTGGTAGAAATTTAAAGACAAACATGATTACAACCAAGTCTTCTTTGCCTCTTTCTCCCTTCCTACTGTGTTCCTTAAGTATTACATGGAAATGCCTTTTGCTTTTTCATATGTGCTGAGATCCTGTGAACTCAGTGACTTTCTGTATTTGAAAGGGTTAATGATTTTGTATTCTTAATAGAGCTCTTTTACAGAAAAAGAGACTTCCAGTTGTGAAACTTGAAGAGGACATTTAGTGGAGTGTTCAGCAATTAGCCATGATCTGTTGCAGAAGATCAGTATAAGAAAGAGAAAGTGAACTGATATTCAACATACAATCAGGAAGAAGTAGCCGGTCCCATGAAACCAAGTGAATTCCTTGTAGTGGAAGAAGATATAGATATGTTTTTCCAGCTTTGTGTGTGTGTGTGTGTGTGTGTGTGTGTGCGTGCGTGTAATATGAAAGGGTATTTGCATGCATGTAAATATATGTGTACCTGTATTTTATATTTAAAATGAATGATGTGTAGATCTGTGTAAGTGCCAGCTTCTCATCTGTGCTAAAACAGGCTTGTTCCTTAGCACTGCTGTCCCTAGCCCTTCTTCTCCCAGGAAGTTGTGATGCAAATAAAATCAAGCCAAAGGGGAAATGCCAGCTGAGTAGTAGGCACTTCTCTCAGTTTAGATGTTGAAAACAGGAGATTTCGAAAGTCCTGCAAACTGGAGCCGAGATGCTCACATTCTTCCTCTCTGGTTCTCACAAAGGAAGAATGCATGGAGTTGGGAAGAGGATGTGGTGGTTGGAGGAGCTGGAGGGAAAGAATAGGGGATAAAAATTATCTAAATACATTGTATACATTGGTAAAATTACCAGAAAATAACCTTTTAAAGAAGGTAGTATGTGGAAAATATGCTGGTACCTTAAGTTGGTGGTCAGAGAGCAATCTGGGTCCCAAGGGAACATTTGAAAGGAAGAATTGGTAGGGGAAGCAAAGTTAGGAGGATCATCAATTCAAGCCAGCACAGCTCTGTCGATTTTCAATTCAAAATGATCTAGCTGTCTGTCTGTCTGTCTGTCTGTCTGTCTGTCTGTCTGTCTGTCTGTCTGTCTGTCTATCTATTTATCTATCTATCTATCCATTCACTCTTCATCTACTATTGAATGTAGGGGGGCAGACATGCCACAGTATACATGTGAAGGTCAGAGGACAACTTTTTAAAGTAGATTCTCTCCTTCTACTTTTATGTGGATTCTGGGGATCAAACTAAGATGTCCAGGTTTCCACTGTCTAGGCTTGCACTTTAACTGACTAAACCACCTCACCAAACCCTGCCCTATATCCTTTTATTTCACTAGACCATCTTGCCAGCCCTTTCCATAGCTTTTTATTTCACTTCATTGCTGTCATTGTCGTCATCGTCGTCGTCGTTGTCATCATCATCATTTTGGTTTTTCGAGACAGGGTTTCTCTGTTTAGCCTTGGCTGTCCTGGAACTTACTCTGTAGACCAGACTGGCCTTGAACTTAGAGATCCACTTGCCTCTGCCTCCTAAGTGCTGTGGTAAAGGAGGCCTTATTTTTTAAAAACAGAGAAAAAGTAATGGGGACACTCAGCTCCGCAGAGCACATAGCTTTGCGTAATAATACATTGGTTACCATATAGATTTTTATAACATATAGTACTTAATAGCAAATTACGCTAAGAGTCATGCTTAAGAATACAAAAAAAAAGTATACTATACATTTCCTCCAAACACAATGTCTTATTGTAATTTGTTTGCATGGAGATGCCGAAAAAAATGAATCTATCTTGATGGAACCCATAAAGAGATATTGAGAGCAGATGAAGAGATAGATGTCTGCTTAGAGCTAATTGGCCTGGTATGACTTCCTTTCCTATGGCCTACTGAGTGACGTTGTGAAATGAAACTGTCTCTCTGGACTTTGATATCTTTTCCCATGAAATAGCAGGGTTGAATTAGAAATTTCTGAAGTACTTATAAGTCTCTGTAAATAGGAACACAAAGGATCTGCAAGTTGGAACATGGTTCAATCCTGCTATTTTCGAGCCTTTGTGTATCATTTCAAAAGCTTCTGATCTATCATGGGCATTCTTATATATACCATGGTCATTTTTGATAGATGACAATGTACTTTGGATTAATAGGTAATAGGTAAAAGAAATATGTGTCAAACAAATCTTGTTATTTGTATATTAGACAAACCCGATTTGCTGATATTTGTAATGTCACCAAGTGAACTATTTATAAAATCAGTATGCCATACTGAAACTTTTACATATAAACCTCACTTTATTCAATACTTGGGCTCCAGTTAAGGTGAATGCTGAAAAAATATTGTTTTTTCTCTGTACTAATATTTGCAGCTCAGTAAGCTTCCCATAGGTGGAGATAATTGCCTGGTATTGTTAGTGTAACCCCTAGATTCTAGTGTGGGCTTCAGTGATTATAATGATTTTTATTTGAAAAGATCATTATGTTTGCCTGACAACCTCCACATTTGCTCCTTTTTTTTCTATCTACAGTTCTTTGTCTGGCTCCTTAGAAGCCAGCAGAACAGTATGCGTAGTTGAAATACCTTTTGCTTCTTTCATCCAAGTTTTGACTGTGTTGTTGCATGGTCAGTGGGAGGACTGGATAATTAATATGCTGTGTCGCCTAAAAGAATAAAGACCAAACTTATGTATGCAATAAAAATCACTACAAGAAACTTATTTCAAATTATAACAGCAACAACAACAACAACAACAAAAACCCAACCTGACACTAAAAGCAGATTACCTTTGATTTTGTTTCAGTGACTATCTGAGATTTATCAGTATTTAATGAAGAACAAAAAGATTGTTCTATTTTTACTATATTAATCCTGCCAATCCACGAGCATGGGAGGTCTTTCCATCTTCTGAGATCTTCTTCGATTTCTATTGTGGATGCCAACAAGTGCTGGCTGACAGGAGCCTGGTATTGATATAGCTGTCTCCTGAGCTTCTGTATTTGTCTGCTAGAGCCTGACAAATACAGAAGTGGATGCTCAGAGCCATCCATTGGACTGAGTATGGGGTCCCCAATGAAGGAGTTAGAGAAAGGACCCAAGGAGCTGAAGGGTTTGCAACCCTATAGGAGGAACAACAATATGAACTAACTAGTACCCTCAGATCTCTCAGGGGCTAAACCACCAACCAAAGTATACACATGGTGGGACTCATGGCTCCAGAAGCATATGTAGCAGAGGATGGCCAAGTCGATCATCAATGGGAGGAGAGGCCCTTGGCCCTGTGAATGTTCTATGCCCCAGTGTAGGGGAATGCCAGGGCCAATAAGTGGGAGAGGGTGGGGTGGTGAGCAGGGGGAGGGGAAAGGGAATAGGGGATTTTTTTTGGAAGGGAAACCAGGAAAGGGGAGAATATTCAAAATGTAAATAAAGAAAATATCCAATAAAAAAACGATTGTTCCAGATAGTTTGTGTCTTATTATCAAGCACTCACTATGTGCTTCTTCCTCTCTCTCTCTGTGTGAGTCTCAGTCTCTTTCTCTGTCTCTGTCTCCCTCTTTTGCTCCCCTTTCTCCTCTTTCTCCTGACTAGGTCAGCTTTTTTGTTTACCTATTGAAGTTGTGCTCTGGAGGAACCTGGGTACATTTGTATGTATGACAATTCAGGTACAGTCATCGTCATGATTTATAGACAAGAGAGGACCTCCATACCACTTAGATGGGTCTAATCAAATTCTTTCTAGTAATTTGTTTGTGACTGACCTTTGCAACCATTTGGAGAATAAGGAAAGTACCATTTTCGAGCATCATACTCTTCTCTATTTTTGTGAGGATGCTCTCAGAATCTGCACATAATTTCTTTCACTCTCCCTTGAGTAATTGTAAGCTGTCTACCCTGTACTTCTTCCTTTTATTTTTTGGAGTGAAATGACCTTGCTTTTGCAGTCTCCAAGTCCATGGCACACATCTATGAAAATGACTCACTGACAACTAGATAGATATATGTTGAGCATCAGGGAGGCCAAGTGCCAAGAATAGAAAATAGCCTCCAATGGAGGAAGGCAGAAATACTCACGGACAATATTCCTTTAAACAGAAAGGATGTAGAAAATGGTTTTCCATTTGAGCCACTGTTAGCTATGTACATGATGCCAAGCTTCATCCTAAATTGGCTCATTGTCATGTATTCCACATGGGAGAGGTACATCTCTGGGCATGGGGGTAGTGTGGAAGGAGGCAGATTGATGATGGTTCATTTTTCCATTACCAGGCAAATGACTTTCCTTTCAAAGGTACAGTGAGAACAAATTAGCTTTAAGGTCCCATGTTGAATATCGTCCTGGATGCGGGAGGCATCTTTAGCAGATGCGCTTTAGTGTACTGCTTCCCAAGCCTGCTCTGAAAAGAGCACAGTACTGGCTGCATTCTGTTCACTTGTTAGAATCTACCGGCTGGAAGAATTCTTAAAAGTCATCTACTCCACCTACCCACCCCCATCTGATACGCCAGCTGCTTCTACAACCGAATCGCTATCTCTGCTTATGCATGATACTCTCAGACACCAGGACCTTAGATCTCAGCCACAGATGATGTTGAAGTCTTATTCCACACTGCTATTATCCTTCACTGCTAGCTGAACTAAGTGGAATCACAAAGAGCATAGTTATCTGTATTTACATGAATTTTTTTTCTAGAAATTTCCATAGGTTCCCTCTCCCATCCCTCCTAGTCTAGTTTGAGTTCTTCCATCTAATCATTTAGAGGTAGAGTCAAGAATGAAAAGATACCTTTGAGACAATCGGAGGAAAGCATCTCTTTCTCTCTTGCTTATAGTTAGATTGGTTGCTGTGAATTAGTGGAGACACAGGGAAGGAATTAGAAGTTGTGCAGTGATTCCTCTGATGATGTGGGCTTGATTTTCCTAGTTCCTTTTATTTCTACTAGTAGAGACAAGTACTTCCTTCTCAACATTCTTTTAAGAAGATCACATACAGTCTTACTAGTGGAGCTGAGAAAGGAGCCATAGACCTGTAATCCTTGCATTTTAGGAGGCTAAGGTGGAAGGATTGTGAATTTTGGACTTGCTTGGGCTTCATGGTGAGACACCATCTCAAATTCTTTACTTTCTAGTGTCAGTGAGCCTCTTCATCTTTATACTCCACTTTGGTTTACCATTGGAGTTCATGACCCTATTAGTATTTCTGGTGGCCTTACTATATTGAAATTCACATTTAGCATATATTTAACAATTGCCATCTTGCTCCTTGTAAGCCAGTGGTTGATAGGTGAAGAATGACCAGTGTTATGTTCACACAGTGACAGGATGTTATCTCTCAATACTGTGTATTAGTGATGAGAAGGTAGTGCTTTTATAGTGGAGAACTTAGCAGCAGAACCCATGAAATGATACATGTTAGTGTCACAGGCAGAGTCCACCAGTGTCGTGTACTTCTGCCATAATCCACGGAGGAGAAGCGTGACTCTGAGATGTCCGTGTTAATAATGTAAGACACGTGGCTGGAGCCACATCTCAGTCAGGAGTGTGCCTGCTGTACAAGCCCAAGGGCCTGAATTAGATGCCCCTAGACCCACTTTACAATCAGGAGTAGGGGCGTGTGCTTGTGAAAGTTGCAGATCAGCTAGGCTCACTGGTATGCCAGCCTGGCCTAATGGACAAGTTTTAGGGCAGTGGCAGACCCTGTTTCAAAGATCCAAGGTGCATGGCTTCATTGACTCAAGCTTCAACATACATACACATGTGTATTATATCTGTACATTTCCTCTCCTCTCTTCTCTTTTCCTCTCCTCTCCTTTCCTCTGCTCTTCTCTCCTCTCCCTTTTCTTCTCCCCATCTCATATATATCATATTATAATCTATTATATATAATGTTTTTCATAAAGAAATATGAGACAATTAGAATTGATTTATATGCTTTAGTTAACCAAACAATGGCTTAATAATGTTATGATAGCCTGAGACAAGGACCTGCCCCAGATGGAAAGAAATCAACAGGTCTAAGTAAAGGGCACTAGTGGACAGTTGTTGAAATCCAAAGGCCCATACTCAGCTCATAGTCATGCAGATGCATTTTTTTTTTGAGACAGAGTTTCTCTGTGTAGCCCTGGCTGTCCTGGAACTTACTCTGCAGAACAGGCTGGCCTCAAAGTCAGAAATCTCCCCACCTCTGCCTCCCAGGTGCTGGGATTGCCTTGCAATCTTTAAATCTACCTCTTATTCAATTTCATGTTTAAAAAATAAAATTACATTAAGATGTTCAGACACTTATCACCAGTCAGTACATCTTCAGTATTTGTAGCTTTGTGCATGAGCTTCTGTTGCTTGTAAAGGACAGTTTTTAGCACATATAGAGACCCTTTCTCTCTTCCAGAACATTGTTTTCCTAAACTGGCATGGACTTCTACAGCTGTTTGGCTAACAATTTCATTTTTAAAGAATTGTAAATATTTTTGTTAGTCTCTGACCTACCTGATAGAGAGCTGATGGGCTCTAGAATGACATCTAGTCAGTTTAACAAGAGGCCACTTAGTTAGGTGGCCTTGCGCTGCAAGTGGAGGCTCTAACTGCCTTGTCAGCAGATTGTTTGGGCTCCCCATAAGAGCAAGGGACAGGGAAGCAAGGATACCTACATTGTGGCTTGGCAGAATCCATTCCCTCCCAAGTAGTGTTTAAGTGTTATTAGTTCCACATGCCTAGATAGGGATGGGAGATAACTGTTATTGGTAGGCAGATACTGCTGTCTTTAATGGGATTTGTTTTAAGGAAAACTTTCTTGCTTTGATTCAGATTTCTCCACCAGGCCAGGCATTGCTCCAGTTGCTAGCTTAATGACTACATTGCTGCCACTGTTGGTCAAGATAATCAGACTCTCATTTCAACTCCCATTTCTATCACATTTTGCAATCAAATTGCATGAGCTAAGCTATGCAGTTCTAATGCCCCATTCACCAGAGATGAGGTCTCCCACTTGAGCTTATTTTCCAGATAGCTAAAATATTTCACTTCCTAGGGCCAAATGAGTGGTTTTCTTGTTGTTCCAAAGAGTAAAGCAGAGGTCAATAAGCTATAGCCAAGGCCAGCATGTTTCCTGTGTCCCCATGGCTCACAAACTAAGGTTGTTTCTTTTTAACCTTGTCAAGTGATTGAAAATAGCCCAAAGTAAAGTATTTTATGATGTGAAAGTTATATGCAACTCGGCTTTCAGGGTGCATATAAAAGGATTATCAGAATACAGCCAGGCTTATTTGTTTGGATGTTGTCATTGTCACTTTGATGAAGAGCAGAGTTGAGTAGCTGTGATGGAGCTCTTATAGCCCACATGACCATATGTTGGGCCAAAATATGTTCTTATCTGGCCTTTTACAGGAAAAGAAACTAAGTTTTCATTCCCAGCAATAATGTATGTAAAGAAGTCTTCATTTTTTGAATTTTAATCAGTTGAGTGCAATAAAAATAATCTTTCTGTTAATAGCTTATTTGATAGGAAGGGGTCTTTTGGCATCTGACCTAAGGGTGGAACTATGGGGAAATGTGCATGCATTTCTCTCTGGAAAGTTACATTTTTGGAGCTGGGAGAAATATTTCCCTAAGTTCACTGAAGATGGGTGGGATAGGTGTTTCTGCAGATGTAAGAGTCTCTCGACCTAGAGTTGCACAGTCTTTTCCATTTGTGAGGTGCTTGCAATAGCGCCCTGGGCTTCCTGTGTGCCAATCATATGATTATCTACCAGTATAGTTCCCACTGTATACACTAACTTCATTCCTAGGCATTGCTGTCTATTGTCTCCTCCATCTGAGCAGCCCCAAAGATCTTCAGTTATTCATATCTATTCAGAAGAATGTGTGTTTACTTTCTATATACTAGATAAGAAGTGTGCAGATCTTTCCCAGAAGTTTTTCTAAAAAGTTTCATTTATGGGTTTATTCCTCAGTCTTCTTTGAAATTAATATGATGTCAACCTTTTTGAAACTTATGGTCACTTATTTCCCCTATACAGAGAGACATTAGAAAACTAAGTTTTGAACTATATATACACACTGCCTGTATTATATATGCATACATACAAGTAAACCATATATGTACTTACATAATGGAACTAAATCTATTTTAAAAGAATAGAAACAAACATTCCTCCATCATTCTATCTTTAAGATTAGGTTAAGTAGCAACTGAAATCAAACTCTAAATCTCTAATATACATAGTTAAATATGATGTAATTTTTAATATAGTTATGTACTTTATTATGTAGAATACAACAGTATAAATATATAATTATACATAATTACTAAAATTAATAAAAGTATAATTTCATAGTATAGCAATATAATATATTATATTGATTAGCAATAATTATTAACCAATTCTTTACTCCAAATATTTATAATTGTTATGTATTATATATTAAGATATAATTGTAGCATAATATATTAAGAAATAATATTATTCTATTGTCTGATTATTTTGCAGTATATGCAGTTATTTATTAACACAAAATACAGTATAAAATATCTGAACTCATATAAGTATATATGAATAGACTTATGTATTATAATTATGGATATGAATTTCTATAACGTATACATTTGTAATTTGCCAGTTACTTGAATTTCAGTCTTACCCAGACTACTTGTAGCTTCCAAAACATTCTATTTTAGCAGCTCATTTAGGATGCCAAGACTTCATTTTCTTTT
The DNA here is from genome assembly GCF_008632895.1 of Mastomys coucha. Classification (NCBI taxonomy): domain Eukaryota; kingdom Metazoa; phylum Chordata; class Mammalia; order Rodentia; family Muridae; genus Mastomys; species Mastomys coucha. The sequence goes on along the minus strand of NC_045030.1, from coordinate 55,234,544 downwards.
ATATCTCCAACATCAAGTCCAGTGCTGAGCATTCATACTTGTGAATGTTTATTGAATTAAACTCACTTGACTGTAATTGAGAGACTATTCTTGAGATTTCTTCATTTATAGAATCCTTTAGAACTGATGACTGATTGAACAAGTCCTATATGTATTTGCCTATAATTTACCTAATCTTCTCAACGGTATATTTGAGCTCAATCTGTATCCAGTTTGTTGGTGTTGATTTTTCTAATGGAGGCCCTGGAGAGGGCAATGGAATACTTGGTTGAGGAGGAGTAGATGAGTTGGATTTTGCCCTCATGATAGCTGTCCTGCCTGAATGCCACATTTAGAAGTGGAATCTACATGGAGGCTAAGAGAAATGAGAGAGAAATAAAGGAAGGGGAACATTAGCTAAATGACAGTAGTTCTTTTATATAACTCATGTGAAGAACTGTAATTCAAAGCTTATGCCCCTGGTAACATGAGAAATGCTCTAATTTGTACTTTCAAATGAAGGCCTAAGATCATGGAGAATCCAATATGCTTCCCCAGATAGAAGAACCTCCCTGAACTGTGTTATCCATCAGTGCTTTCTAGACTATTTTCTGCATTGGTGTTTCTGTCTGGGTTTTCATTGTCTATTGTAAAGCTATTGTTACTCAAACCAAAGATAACAATCCAGGGGTGTTAGGAGCAATAGAAAGGAGGTTATTTGAATTACCTATTTCTATTTAAAGAAAGACCCTCTTGGAATAGATTCACTAATAGATTCAGTTTGGATAGATTGTGTATCTATTTATACTCATTGTTTTTTGGATTTCTTCATATTAATGTCGAATCATGACAACTATATGCATATGTATGTGGGTAGGTAAGTTTCTCCTCAAGAAATAAAGTAAAAATCTCTATTTACCTTTATTATTCCTGCTGCTTTGCAAACTTCTTAAAGAAAGCTAACATTTTCCGAGCAGACACAAGCGCCCTTCTCAATGATCAGACACAGAAATACAGAAGTGACATCTTATATATTTTTAAAATGTTTTTTTGTATTTTTATTTAAATGGTCTGGAAACATCATGGTAAACATTATTAGTTTGGGTAGAATTCCGGATGTTGAATGGTTATAGTAATTATGAAGAAATTGCTTACATCAGAAAAGTCATTTGGTAGTGTAAGTCAGGTTGAAGGTAATAGTACCTTGTCAACAAATGCCAACATGGACAGCTACCAGTAGTGACCTCCTGGAACTCTACTGAGCCACAAAGCACACAATGTGTATATAAATACAGTTGGCTTTCCTTATTCATGGGTTCCACATTTGTGAATTCCACTAAAAAAAAAAAAGACTTAAAATATTTGAAGTGAATTGCATATCTGTACTGAAACTGCATGTTCTTTTTTCTTGTAGTTATTCCCTAAAAATACAGCATCCTATTTCTATAGTACCTGCCTTGCCTTAGGTATTATAAGCCATCTAAAGAGGACTTAATGTATATGACAGCATATACAGAGATTATATATAAGGAAGTTGAACATCCACAGATGTCAGAATCGGAAGGGGTTGTCCGGGAACCAACTCATCCATGAATTCTGAGCAAAACTGCAACTGTAAGTGACAAGCAAACACATACTTTCATAAGTATGTGTGTGTGCGTATGTGTGTCCTTTCTCCTTACAGAGACAGAATGGCTTCCAACATCATTGTCTTCTAAATGCATTGCTATTTATCTGTAGCCATTTATCCATACACTTGTGATGGAATTAAAGAGCTCCCACTGGTTCCAAGTCTGTAATGAACTGTGTGGGTAAGTACTGTACAGGCTTAAGTATTGCAGGCATGAGAGGCCCTCATACAGAACAGAGTCCCTGGGATTTGAAACCTGCGGAGGCTGCTCTGGTTAGATATAGTGATTATCAATGAGGACATTTAAGTGTGTGCGATAATTGGAGAAGGCTCCCACTTTCCTCTGCAGAGCCATGGAACAGAGCAGTCGGGCAGAGTGTGGGAGAACAGGCCAGTTTCAAAACACTGTTTTCTCTCTGTCTTCTCTCGGGATTTTCTGTGAATAGAAGGGGAAATATTTTCCTGATAGTTTGGCAACACATTTAATTAGAGGTGGTAATGAAAAGTCATTACAGCAGCACAATGCGTTTGTATTATGAGTTAGACTTAACATATTTAAGGGTACTTGCTCACAAGCTGTTTGGTGATTAGGGACCTATCCACTGAACATGAAAATAAATAAATAAATGAAACTGCTGTGTGAAAAATGAACGCACTGAAGTTAGGCTGCATATAATTGCTACACAACTAAATCTGTGCATATACTGTCCCCAAAGAGAGGAGGAAACCCTTGTGAGGGAGCATTTGCTAGTCTGAGCTGTTTGTGGCTCTGTATGGTGTTGGCTCGAAGCCTAGCCTAGCCCCTAGAAAGCAGTAGGCTGAGTTGATCTGTTCAGTCAAACCTGATTGATGCAGTAACTGGATTTCTCAAGTGTGTTTTCTCTCCTTTCATATAGGCACAACCACTATGTTTAGTGGCTTTGAATTTTTTCCTAACATCTAATCACCTGAATTTGGTATCATGTCTTCTTTATACCCCATTTCCTTCTTAAGCAACTTTCTTTCATGGCCAATCCTCTCAGACTTAGAAGAGATATAATTACTTCATCTATCTTTTGATCTTCACCTAGTGGGCATGTTTGCCATGCCCATCAGTTACACTAACCCATTTTTATGAAAACATCAGCTAAAATATTGACTTAGCATGGCAAGTCTGTAGATTCTAAACATAATTAGCTAGTTCATTTGCAAAAACACCCTGCTTTTTAAAAACAAATCAGCAAGGCTAGTCTTTTGTCCTTATAAAACATGACTATGATAGTCTACATTTTCTACTTGTCAACTGCCAATTTAGACACCAAGTTAACTGACTTCTGAACTTTACCACTATAGGGGTGCCCCCTCCCCATTTCATATGGTATGTCACTGAGCCAAGGGCTTCATCCAGCACCCCTTCAGGTTGATTCTTAATTTTATCAGCAGCCCCACTGGCAGTGAAAAGGCACTGTGTCTAATTCTGGTAATGAGCTTTATTGCCAGCAATGCCCCCATGCCTTGAGCTCCATAATCAGCCTGGGAATCTGCTTACAGGAAAGTCAGTGGTTCATCATTTGCTGCTAGGTGTGATACCCACTAGGGATAGTTACAAGGTGCAAAGGGTCTTTTGCAAGAAAGGCTGTAATAAGGCCTAAGAATGACATCACGGAGCAATACTGATGCTGGTTGTACTCACTCTCTTGATTTGGGGAAACACAAAACTCCAGATGAGAAGAGCAACCATCTCACTGGAGACCTTCAGAAAACTGAGCAATAAATCTAATGGGCTTCTTTGGAACCTCAGAAAGCCCCTAAGTGTCATGTTTCTGTGAGTCTATATAAAGAATCACAGCTCTTTATTTTTCATAAAAGTAATCAAGAGATTCAGTTTTTTCTTCGAAGTACAAGATTTTGGAAGTGTGTGAGGTCATGTGATTTCATTTCCTTCATCAGGGCTTTCTCACCAGCTCTAACTAGAACATAAAGTTTCACTTGAAATAAATTAAGCTCAGTAAACCTATTGCTTTTTTACTGACCCTCTCAGTTTAAAATTGCTTTGGGAGTTTTATGAACCACTCCCATGAAGTTCTTTTATTTTTTAAAGGAACAGTATGCATTATATACACATTTCTCAATAAGAACAGGAAACATGGAACTTAATTTAAGAATAAGTGATAGTATTTATGTATTTCTGGGACTGTGACTAAATGTTAGAATTGACTTCAGTTACTGGTCTAGCCAGCTATGGAAACAATAGTTATCAGAGGAACAGATTAAAAATAAGAAGGAAGGGAAAGAGAAAGGGAGAGAACGGGAGTAAAATGAATATTTCACATCTCCCTAAATGCACCAGTAATGTACTGTGCTAGAGTTTCACAAAGCAATTTTATTTAATCCCAAAGTGTCATTTGCAGTGCAGAAGCTTGAAAACCTCTAACAATCTTAATAAAAATGCATCCGGTACATATCTTTGGATGGAAAGAGGAATAAGAGGAACAAGAAATGAGCAAGGAAGAGAGACTAGAAAGGGGCAAACAAATGATAGGGCAGGTGGGGAGAGCAAGAGGCAAAACCTGCCTCACTTCAGAATGTTGAAACTGTAGGTTGGGAAGGAACCTGCATTATTCATCTCCTTATGCTAAGGTTCCCCCATTTCCCTGAAGTAAGTCCTGTTGTTAAAATAATTGGATATTTGGAATAAGAACTAAGAGGTCCTTGGCTTATCGTGGGGTACAAAGGGATTGGAACCAGTTCATGACATTTATTTCTTATTAGGACTGCTGAGTCTATAATCTAAAAATGATAATGGGTTTCAGTTCCTTACTTCCATAGAGAGTTACATATTTTGGTAGTGGCGTGCATGGAATTCAAGGCTTCTTGTATGTTAGGCAAGGGCTCTGCCAATACGCTTTATCTCTAGTTCTTAGGAGCTATTTTTTGCCTTCATATTCGAGTTGCAGAGTTATGGTATCATCTTAAGCAATTCTTGCTTGCTATAGGCAACACATTTAATAGTGGTGGGAAGTGGGATGCTCCTCACACTTGGCTTGTCATCTACAATTGCATTTCAGCTAGTGCCATAGAAACCCAGAACTACTTTTTCTACGTTCAAGTATCATTTGAGAGAAAAAAGAAAATCTTACATTCATTTGCAAATCATATGTGCTCTTTCATAATGTCTATTTAAGTCCATTCTTGGTGGGGAAAAATAAAATCCACTCAAATAATCAAATACTATATTTAGTGTTGTCAGGAGAGTGGAATTTCAGTGCACAAATTATAATTTTCAATTCTGGTTCCTTATAGTCAATGCCCCTTTAGACTACCCCTCTAATCCAAATGTAACATTTGGAGATCTCATTCTTTTCTCAGTAAACACCATCTGTTGCTAAATAGTAAAACTGAGATACTTAGCTAATGACCTGGTTGGGATATGTAGCAACCAAGGGGCAGTTCTTAGGATCTAATCAGATGAGTGACATATTTTAGAATGTTGATGAGTCTCTCTGGCAGAAGAAGGGTAAGGGAGTGCAGGGGAGATAGAGCACTTTGATGGAACTTTGGTATTAGAATTGCTTTGATTTCACCAGAACCTGGTAAAGTCTCTCTCTCTTTCTCTTTTTCTCTCTCTGTCTCTCTGTCTCTCTGTGTGTGTGTGTGTCTGCTGTCTCTTTCTCTCTCTCCCTCTCTCTCTGTGTGTGTGTGTGAGAGAGAGAGAGAGAGGGAGAGAGAGAGAGAGAGGGAGAGGGAGAGAGAGAGAGAGAGAGAGAGAGAGAGAGAGAGAGAGAGAGAGAGAGAGAGAGAGAGAGAGAGAGAGAATGAGAATTAGGGGTTGTTCACAGAACAGTCAGATGATTAAAGCACTCATAACCATTAAATTATGTTTTTATGTGAATGTATAAGACTACCACCATCAAAGCATAATTACTTCATGATATAGTGTTACTGAGCAAAAAATCATTTGATAACTGCAGTTATCTCTGCCTCATAAAGATATCTATGCTTTAGTCCAAGAGGAGGGGGAAAAGATAGATAAGTTATGCCCAGTCCATGTTAAGTGTTCACAGAAAATCCTTAAGGGACTAAGTAAGGCATAAAGAACAACAACCAGAAACAGTGAGAGGTTAGGAAGGGTTTGAAAGTTATGGATAAGGCAAGAACTCTGTGGAGTGTCACTGGACACCTGCTGTCATAGTTCTAGAAGTGCACAAGACAGTCTGAATGTGAGATTGCATTGAAGGGATTCTTTTTTTCTCAAAAGCTTCTCAGGGACAGAGGGACTACCTGGGTATCTAAGAGAAGTGCTAGTGGTGGCCAACATTAACTTTTCATTTGAGTTAGGGAGTTGGTGACACTGTTTGGAGCTCAATGATAAGCCAGGTTCTCCACAATCTGGTATATCCTGGACAGTTGCCCAGACTTGACCACACAGTGGCAACGAATTGGTGGGCAGCTTGACCATAAATCCAAGAAGTCAGGGGGCCATCTCCCATTTCTAGTCCTAGGCATAATGGAGTGGAATCCAGTAGGCGTGTGAACAATGTCAATTTACACATGTGCCAGTGCTACTGTTTTCTATACAACTGTTCTCCCTACATTTCCTCGAGGAACTACTGGAGTCACAAATCCAAATTTGTGGCTTGCCCTGCGTAATGAGTCATTGGATGGAATTTCATTTGGTAGATTTAAAGAGAGTTAGTGTTGATCTATGGAGCCAGATGATTTAAGAAATTGAAACAGTAACAAGTAAATTGCTTTCCTCTTGTACTGCAAAATGCTTTCTAGGCGTTTTTGGCTTTTCTTTTTAAAATGGATTTATAATACCATTTCTTTCCACCTCACGGCTCAAGTAAGCCTCTTTGCTCTGACGAATCCTAAATGACTCCTCATTTCCTACAAACAGATTGTCCAACAGAGTTTTTAATATCTTGCTTTAGACTCCAGAAGCTAGATTTTTTCTTTTTTTTTCTTTTTTTAAGAAAATTTTTGTAGGAAATACAAACTCTACCTTGCAATTCTGTGGCTTTATTTCCTCTGGAACCTCTCATGGAGAAACTGTGGTCAATCATACTCTAATTGTGAGCCTCATAACCAAGGCCTGCTACTAAGCCGCCCAAAGCCACGCATCCTTATCTGTTTCTCTGAAGACAGTAGGGAAGTCACAACAGGAGTTCTTTGTTGGAGGGGGACACAGAAAACATAGCTCATTTGTTCAAGCAAGTCCTTGGCAATTTTGTGGACTATTACGAGAATGTACACTTCTAGAAGGTGTGTTCAACCCATGTTGATAAGGAGTCAAGAGCTTTGGAAGTAGAGGAAGGTTGCTGCCGTCACCAGCCAGCGGCTTGCTTGAATAAGCTGGAAGGATGAATTTTGTGCCTTGAAGGTAGAAAGACCAGAATGGTACCAAAATAACCTCTTCTAGTGTTGCATGTCTTCTTGCCAAGTTTCCAGTTGTAGATGAATATTCTCTTTTCCAACAACCTTAAGGCTATCGTTGCCAGGACTATTGAGACTATCAAAGTTAGAAGATAAATCAGTGGTAAGACATAGAGATTTCTGAATGAACTATTTTTACCTCACAGAACTTCCATGGACTCAATTAACTCTGTCTGGAGTTTCTAGAGGGCAGGAGCAATGTGACACAGCATTTGCACCCAGACTGGAGTATCCCAGGTGCTTAATGCTCAGAAAGTGTTTCAAGTTGCTGAGAAAAAAAACATATCCCTTGGGATTCTAGAAGAAGACAGCCAGCTCTGAAACTATGTACAAGAATGCACAAGATAAATTTAAACTCAGGAATTTGGGTAGGTTCTTGCCACCAGAGCATGTGAAGCATAGAAACAGGAAAGCAAACATGTCGTTTCATTATTAATCTGATGATTCTCTAAACCACCAGGGCCACTTGGTGAGCCTAAAGTT
>NC_045030.1:55224791-55227027 GCF_008632895.1 Mastomys coucha | reverse complement strand
AAGAAGAGGAGGAGGAGGAAGAATCCTTGGGTATCATTTAAGAGAGCAGCTGTCATTATTGCCATTTGTGGGTGAGGGGCCCTGCAGGTCACGGTTTCTGTAATTGCTGTCCTGTTCTCTTTCTGTTACACCACTCATCCGTGCAGCTGTACATCTCATATGTATTTTACACTGTAGTGGCCTTTGTAAGAGATAAGGTGAACAAACTGCTTATTAAGGTAAGACAATGGAGGCCCCATTTTAAAAAGGTTAAGATGTACTCGAAAGTGTCAGTACTTCACAGTATTCATTAGCAGTGTATGGATGCACAGCCTGGTATTTTCCAAAGGCCACACTAACCTTTTCAAGCATGGAGCTGGCTAAAAGGAATGTATTTCCTCACCATTTGATGAGAAAAGAAATCTTTTAAATGCTTATTTTTATTTGCTAGCTGAGAATCATCTCTGTGGAGCTCAACATGGGTAAATGTATCCTGAACATCTTAGCAACTCACTTAAAATACCATTAGAGAGCACCTGGGTTATTAAAAGCTCAAAACAAAGTCCTGGGAACCCTCTGGCGCTAATAACACCTAGAGAGAAAACGAGACCTACCTAGGTCCTCCTGTTTGCCAAAAATGTCTCTGAATTTAAGCTCTTTATTGTTAAAAAGCTTAAGTTTTGCCAACCCCCCTTTTTACCTTTAAGTACACCCACTTTTCCATATAATTGGCTCAACACTGCTATTTGCATAATTGTCATATTTTTCTGCTTCCCAAGAGGTCTGTTAAGCATAAAGGTGAGCCACAAAGTAGTTTGACAAAGTGCACATTTATATGTGATGTGCAATTCTCAAGTCATGAAGAAAATTATATCTTTTCTATTGAGGCTATCTTACATATGGAAACCAAGTATTCAAAACTCATTGCCCCCTGAGATGAGTTTAACCTGCTTTTTCTGAACTTGGCCAAAGACTAATTTCCTGAGCCTTAGGTCTTCAAATAATGAGGTTGCCAAGGGACCTTGATCTTATCAGGGACATAAAACACAAACATATTTCTTTAAGCTTTGCTATAACGATAAGATCATTTAGTCGGAATCTTAATCTTGGATTTCCTCATAGCTGGGGCATGTTTTGCTGCAAGGTGTCAATCATTTAGCCACTCAAAGCTTCCCTTTGTCTACTTGTTAAATGGTGATGCCTTTAACTCACAGAGCAATTACATAGTCATTTATAAGCAGGTATGTTACCCAGGACATGGTACATAGTAGATATGCCGATAAATTCATGCTACTTCTTGATTTCTTCATTTATATTGAGTGGATGGCATTCAGAAAACAAATGAGAAGTTTCCATCATTGACATAGGAAAGGCCTGAATTTCCATGCCTTCCTCTTACAGGAATACTGGCACAAAGAGCTATGTGATCTTGGGTAGATTTTTCAAAAAACATTACAATCTTTTCTCCTTTGTCTGGTAATGGGAATAGATGCAAAAATATGTACCTTTAAGTTTGTATTGAGAGGATCAAATAAGGTGAATAGAAAAGTTATAAATGTTCAGTGCTTCTGTAACCTGGAAATACTAATGACATCCTTAACAAGTTTTGACCTGTTTGTTACCTGGTTTGGAAATCTGACAGATGAGGTTGGGAAAACTGAAGTCCACTTCATATTTGCTGTGTTTGTCTTGTAACTTTTCAACACTGGGTCAGGTGGAATAGCATCTTCTCTTCTTGCAAATGATCTGACCCAGGAAGGCTTTTGCTTACTAACTTTCCACTGGAACTAGATTCTCCCAGGTTTCCTGAGTGCTGTGTGTGTTTCTGGCTGCAGACTAATGGCATCAGATTGCAAGGCTGAGTGGATGAACAGTACTCATGGTGTGATAGTGATCAGATCAGGAAGATAACAGGATACTAGACATCCGGTCTCTGAAGACTGATCACATGGCTGACTTGTGAGTCCTGGATTCCCTTTGACAAAATTATCCACTCTTTGCCAAGGATTTCATGGTCAGAATTCTAGCCAAGTAAGAAACCTTAGCAGAGGGAAGCAATGAAAGTTTGTATTTCTCTGCCACTAACTGGCACTTGCATTCAATGACTGCAATTGTTTGTATACAGGAACCAATGTAATATAAATGATTCAGAATAATGAGAATTTGGGAAGTATCTAAGATTCCTACAAGTAGTTCAAAGTGTTGTCATAAATCTCCATGGGCTATTACTTATATTTTTTTTTTTTTTTTTTTTTTT
>NC_045030.1:55215534-55223855 GCF_008632895.1 Mastomys coucha | reverse complement strand
TTGTCTCCTTTCCTGGTCTCCCCTCCACAAATCCCCTCCTATCTCCCCTCCCCTTTGCCCCATCTGCCGACCCACTCCTGCTTCACTTCTCTACTCTAGTATCCCTCTTCACTGGGGCAACAAGCCTCCATAGGACCAAGTGCCTCCACTCCCAATGATGCCAGATAGTGATAATTTCTAACTGATTTTTTTGAGATAGGTTCTAATTCCTTGGTTTAGACCGTTCTAGAACTCACTATGTACCCAGGCTGTCCTTGATCCCCTAGCAATCCTATCTCAGCCTCATTAGTACTGAGATTATAGGTGTGAGTTACTAACGCCTGACTTTGGTGTTCATTTTCTTATCTGTATTTTGTCTCATTTCATTGTGGCTATATATATATATATATATATATATATATATATATATATATATATATATATATATGTATATATATACATACACACATATACATATATATGTATATATATGTGTGTGTATGTATATGTGTATATGTACATATATGTGTATAATATGTGTATATGTAGATATTTGGAAAATAATATGAATTAATACCACCTTTTTCAGCTCATGAAATTGAAGATAGACATGACAAAGAGATTCAATTTTGTTTACAGAAAATTAAAGTGTAGTATAAAATATATGACCCTGTGTATGGATGAAAGCACCATTACTCAATGTTTCTATGAATATATTGAATTTTATTAAAAAAATTGCCAAGAATAATGGCACACTAAAATGTCATACATTTATTTTGGAAGACACAAGGCAGAAAAATAACACAACTCCCTCCTCCCACCCAGAATGGATGTCTATCATGATTTAGATTAGAGCTTCTGAAAATTTCACAGTATAGAATGATAATTACCACATAAGCATGATGTACCACACAAATGCTTATTTTGATCTTATCCTATAATTTTAAACAGTAGCTTTTATCAAAACACTCAGATAAGTGATTTTCATATGTTTAGCATTAAGTGCTGGTGGGGGTTGAACTTTTGTAAGTAAATTATACGATAAATGCTAGTCTTTTTATTGAATCTTAATTGTAAAGTTGAGTGATTCCCTGTTGCCTCCCTCCTCCATGATAACCCTTGTTATTATCCTCTGTACACTGTAATTTGTCTTCTGTGGCCTACCTGTAGCATAAAACTTTCAGTTGTTTTACACCTTCTTCAGTTAGTTAAACAACTCAAGCTCTAAAACCACAGAGAGAAGAGAATGTGCAATCTGATCATATTTATGCACCATCAGATCCTTTTCAACATCAGTGCCATGCTTTTTATATTGAAGGGCAAGGAACAGCTGTCTTGTTCTACTTTGGTGTCCAATTCAGCTGTTTCATATTCATCCTGTAGCTTTAAGCATCTGTTGACAGGAGGGAAGGCTCACTGTGAAGAGAGTTGTTGCTTTGGGTGGCTTCTGCCTAGAACAAGCCTGACCCTTTTGTTTGCCCCAGGAACAGAATGAATGTGTTCCTCCCAGCTCGCATTAACTACAGCTGTTGGGTCCATTTTAGTAGATGAGAACCATTTCTGAAGCGTTTCTTCATCTCTGTTCTGAGAACTGAGCGGGTATTGTCCAGAATGTCATCAGACAAGGTCTATGTGCTGTGTAGGTGTCTGTAAGTGATTGAGAATTACTAAAGAGGGACTTCGCTGCAATTAGTCCTCATTGCCTTAGGAATAGAGACCTCCATGTTGGCATCCCCCACTTTGCAAATGAGGAGACCGAGGTAGGTTGGTTTTACATGGCAATTGGTAGTTAGTGGTTTTGAATGTATACAGAGTAACATCACAGTAGTTCAGAGTTGCCTGACCCCATTTTGCCATGTTTCTGGGAGACATTTTTCTTTTTGTGTTTATTACTTTACCTTGAATCCAGCACATTAAAGTTATAGGTACCCAGGCTTTGTGCTAAGGGGAGATCACTGGTCATAGAACTTAGCATTCTTAAGGAAACTAAAAGTGTGATTGTGTGAAAAAGAAATTCTTGAGATGGTATACTGTCTGGGTCAAAATTTTAAAGCACAACAACTTCAATATGTTCTTCTTCTCTACCTCTCTTACTGCCTTCTATCACATTCTGCATATCACATTCCTGCCCACAATAGTGGAAGGGACATGTAGATTAATGGCATTGATGTACTCACTAGAGGTGATGTGCCCTAGGATTTCCTGCACTGAGTGTAGAAACCTGGGCCCGGGGACACTACTAATGACTTTTCAAGAGCAGTTCTTTACAGAGCCCAAGTCTTCAATCTTGTAACCGGACCATCAACCCCAGTGACAGCCTACTTTGAAGGAGGACTCATAAAGACAGAGTTCAGGCCCTTTCTAATGGCTTCAGCTAATGGAAAACCCGGAGGGGAAATGCGAAAACATCCTCAAACCTCTTACAGGTAGAAGGGGGGAAAAAGAAACTAAAAGTTCTGTGAAGTGACAGGAATTTAAATTTTTGGGTTTGAAAGGCATAGCATCAGAGGATATGATGAAGAACACCCAGCCTTGACAGGCTGGTCTCTGGAGCATACATGTAGAAAATGAAATTAGCTCTAGAATCAAATTGACAGTTCTGAGGGAATGATATGTGAAGTTACTTCTGTGGTCACTTCCTCTTCTGAGGCCCCCTTCCCATCCTAGCCCAGCCTTCTTCTTCTTTCTCTATCTTAGGTGGACATTTTAAAACGTGCTTTGGAAAATATGTAATGCACAATGCAGATCTATGGTAATCCATATGGATTGTGATTTTGCCTTAAGAATTATCATTTTGCCCATTCTGTCTGTCTTGTTAGCAAAGCCCTTGAAGTAGCTGGGCAGTCCTGTGATGTCTAAAGTTTTTTGTCCCTCATTCCTGAAAATACTTCTGTTGGATATGTTGTGCACAGACATACAAGAGACTCTGAGACAACTTGAGGTTGGAGTCTTATATGAGGAATTACTGAAAAAATTCCATCCTCACAATAAGCATTGTGATATTTCTGTAATATTTTCTGTCTTTGTTCTGTTCCCTTTATTCCAATCAGAGCAAGATATAATATATAATGAAGCCATTGTATCCTGCTCTTTAAACCTGGGTTATGCTCTGCTATATTCACAGAGCATAAGCCAGTTATACCAATCAGATATGTTTCTTATTCGTTTTAATTGTTTTACCGTCATCTAGCACATAGGTTTTCTCATGTTTCACATTATTTCCTTAGGATGGATATCCGGAAATGGGATTACTAAGCCAGGCTCTAAAGCTATTTTGAGGCTCTTGATGCATGGTGGCAAATTGCTTTCCCAAAGAGTGTGCCAGTTGACGTAGCTGGGAATAGCAAGGCCCGGGTCTTTTCTGTGCCTCTGTACAGATAACTCTGGAAATATGCTTTTAACTTGTTGATAGTTTATTTCTATCTGAGAACATTCTCTTCTAGTATAGATATATAGAATTATATTTTCACATACAGGTGGTATTTCTGTGGTTTTGTTCTAGTCTTTTCATTCACTATAGACTGAAGATTTCCCTCACACAGTTGGTCATAAACCTCTGCAAAAACAAGCAAGGACTTACTGGTAATAAGGCCTAGAGAAGGTTTCTTTCTTTTTCATATTTTTTCTGTTTACTGAAAACAGATTTTTTTTCCCTCACATAACATATCCTGATAATGGATTTCCCTCACTCTATTCCTCCCAGTTCCCCCCACCTCTCCTCGCATCCAGGTTCACTCCTTTTTGTCTTTCATAGAAAACAAACAGGCTTCTAAGGGATAATGATAAAATAAAAATATAATAAAGTTGAGCAAAAATTAGTACATCAGAATAGGACAAAACAAACAGAAAGAAAAGAGCTCCAGAAAACGCAAAGGAAATAAACAGACTCTTTCTGCCTCTTATTGTCAAGGGTTCTTGTGATCCTTGAGGGGAGGTATTTGGTATTTGGTGGAGGTATCTCTTTTAGGGCGAAGTGTTCTAAGGTCTCTCCCTCTCTCTCTATTGCCAAATTTTGCATCTCTGAGTTGTTCCCATCTGCTATAAGAGGAAGCTCCTCTGATTACGGCTGAGCAAGGCACTGATCTGCTCCCCTGGCCAGTGAAAACATTTTGAAATGAGTATAATTGACATACTGTAAATAGATAAAAATTTAGTTTATAAGTTCAGTGGGTTTTTGCATTTGTGCCCCCGTGTCAATGATGTCTAGATTAGGATAGAGAGATACTTTTTCTGTCATTTGTGGTATCTATTGAAAGTTTTCTCCTGCGCCATTCAGTATTTATGCTCAGATATTATTCATGACAAGCCCTCATTTTGAAGTAATGTCTGAATGTTTGTTCTCTCATTTGAAATGCTATGGCAGGTACTTCTCATTTGAGTCACGATCTTACTTTATGGCCCTGGCCGCTGCAGATCTCACTATGCAAGTCTTATGACTTGCCTCAAACTTGCTGCCGCCCTCCTGTCTCTGCCTTTTTAGTGCTGGCTTTACAGGAATATACCAACATGAGCACTCACAGGTAGCCTTGAAAGGAGGCTTTTTCTGCCACTAAGACCTCTCCTCTGCCACCCCACATTGGTGTCCTGAGCATATCTGCAATGGTCTTTATTTCATTGCTGCCCAGCTGATGATGCTGTGTTGAAATAGCATTGATCCTTTTAAGAACATGTCTAATATATCCACTGAGTAATTTTCCCCCATTCAAGAACTACCGATATCACTGCTATCTGTCCTGTATCATGTGAAGCAGCAGGTAGCAATATGGAAGAAGGTGAGATACAGAAATAAAGCAGGAGCAAGGCTGGCTTAAGAAAAACAACCCTCCCCTAACATGGCTCCTAGGTATCTCTTTTACAGCAGTTGAGTTAAGAGAGGGCATGAAAAACTTGGTCTGCAAATCAAGCAATACTTTTCTAGGACAGAGTTGTGCTTTGTACTCTCAAGTCCCTAGAAAAAGGATTTAAAGTGGAGTCTCCCAGTGGGAGAAGACTGGCTCATGGAATGGTATATTCCTGTTGACCCATGTAGTTTGAAACCTAAATTCAGGGTCTAAGCATTTCTTGCTGAGACTAAATGATAGTCTATCTTTGAGTTTGATGACAGTCATGATTCCCAATTTTCCATGCAAACTGTATTTCACTGCCTCCCTCCTTATAGAGATAAATCGCTTTTTCATAGGTTGACAAGCATCTGAAACCCTTTTTGGTAACAAAACAGAGGTTAGTCGTGGTTAGGAGCATCATGAGCAGGAACACAGGGTCTTGGTAGCAGTCTTAGGTATAAATTCAGATGTCTACAGCAGAAACCAAGAAGGTAAAGCTCCAGACGTAAGGAAAGAGTAGAGAGAATGAGCAGTAACGCAAGCTACAGACTGGACCAGGGAGCAGTGCTAGGCACTTTCATCTGGATTAACCCATTTATTATTCACCATAAGACCATGGGCATTGCTGTTTCCCTTTGCCAATGATAAAACTAAAACACATCCAAAGTCTTAGAGCCACTGTGTGGCAAAAAATTTTCTTCTTTGCCACCATGTCTTCTTATTTTCCATTTTTACATTCTGAACTGCAATCATCTTCATATTTTTCTCTTTTTACTTATGTTTTTGGCCCTGTGCTTTAATATCCAAATGTCCCCTCTCATCCATGTGGCACAGACTTTAGAGGATTTTTCCAAACAGCCGCACCTTCCCCCACCTCTTTCCTGACACTGTGGGCTATAGTAAGCTTGCGTGTTGAAGCTCTGTCAGTGATATCGTTTACACATGCAACTTTTATAGATGTTTTGGAACACTCAACAACTCTGAGTTGTGAATAATGCTATGTCAAAAGGAGTGTGTCATTGGGTCGATGGCTTCTGTGGCCATTGTTAGTATAAAAGAACATTGTTAGTATAAAAGATGACTTCTGTGATGGACCAAGAGCTCTGGGAGGTGTGTGGTCAATAGAAAGAAACTCCTTCGTTCTCATGCTGCTACCTTAAAATTGGTATCATCACCCAATACTCATAATTGTGATGGCTGCTTTGCTACCCTCCCCCATTGGCATGCATAAGCCTTCTTGGCATATTCTATTTTAGTATCTCATCAGAGAGCTTTTAGATTCCTTAATTAATAACAGAAGCATATCAAGCAGGAACTAGATGGCCTGACCATAGCACATTCCTTTACCAACTAAGTGTTCTA
Source organism: Mastomys coucha (assembly GCF_008632895.1). Classification (NCBI taxonomy): domain Eukaryota; kingdom Metazoa; phylum Chordata; class Mammalia; order Rodentia; family Muridae; genus Mastomys; species Mastomys coucha. The sequence goes on along the minus strand of NC_045030.1, from coordinate 55,217,691 downwards.
TAGATAGTTCCCCATCTGGCATAGATATCAAGGGCTCTTATTTTCTCCAAGGACCTGTGAACACTTCACACCTATAGTGCTACATTAGAGCAGAAATGAAATTCAAATAGCAGTGAGTTGTTTTAGGTGCTCTCTGAAAAGAAGAGTGGTAATATAATTAATGCATCTAATTATCAGTATGCTCACATGTGTCATCTTTTTATAGGGGCAGAGTGGTACTGGATAGTATAAATATAATTCGAGTCTCAATTCTAATGTAAAAATTTCTAGTAGTCACATTAAAAATGTAACAGTTTGCAATGCTACTTTTAATAATACATTTCATTGAACTTGTAATGCCAACTGTTAACAAAGAAGTACTGTAAAATAATGGTGATATTTTCTTTATTGTTGTAAATCATTGAAATCTGATGAATAATTTATACATAAAGCACATCTTGTTTTGGGCTAGTCATATTTTCAAGAGCTCCAGAGTCCTGTGTAGGTACTGACTACAATGTTAGATTACAGGTCCAAAGAAACTTCTAGTATAATCTATCTCATAAAGATAAGGGTAATTTGTCTATAGACAATAAAACCAAGGAGATATAGTGTTTATTGGAGCTATGGCAAACTGCATTATGGAAGGCAGATGCAGAAGTGTGTAGTGTAACCTCTGTCATCAAACCATCACTTGAACTGTGATGTCATTCCAGTTGTCATTTGCAATCTGTCCATTACAACACAGTTTTTTTGTTTTTTTTTTGTTTTTTACTTGTTCTCAAGCACATTTGTCTTAAGCGTGTGATTCAGGGAAGGACTCTAGAATAGAGAAAAAGTAATCCTTGCTAGTTGCTAGAGTAAGACAAGGGACCTTGGGTAAAACATATTTGTATGATCTGGCATACAAAGAAGACGGTATGCAGTTTGTGCAGGGAGTACACCAGAAGTATACGGGTAGTGAAATTCTAGCATTGTGATATTAGGTTAGCTTGGCTATAACTGAGAAGTCCTGTCAAAGACATTAGAGAAAGAATAATGGCATTTCTTTTGGCTCTATTGAAGAGTTCAACCATATACGGGATGGATCAAAATGCTTCATATAATAATGACAATGAAAACAATAATAGCCAGTGCCATTTACTCAATTATGGGCCAGTCCCTGTCCTAAGTAGCTTCTATATGTTGATCTCACAAGCAAGAAAGCTGAAAATCTAGAGAAGTTGAATGTCTTGTTTGTGTGGGCAGAATGGAGTTTTGAATTCATAGTTGTCTGTGCCAAGGTTGTTTTCCTTAACCATGAAAAAAATATCAATCAAGGAATGTGTGGGGTGTGATCTGAGTGTTTGGTGGCCCTTCGGAATTAACTCAAGTGCTATAGAGGTACTGAGGCACCACATCAACATAAGGCTCTTTAGGGCTAGGGTTCTCTGCAGGTTGCTTGTTCTAAAGAGATGTAAATGGGCACAATTTTATGCTGTTTCTGTGATTGACAGAAGCCTTGAACACAAGTACTTATAATCTAGTTGAGTTCCTCTTTTTTTCTCTTCCATACATACTTCAATATTATGCTAAAATACTGCATCTCTGCCCCAGTCTTTTAGAACAAGAAGGGGGGGGCAAAAGAGCAAATGAGTTTCCTAGTGTCACACAGAATCTCGGAAGTGGCAGAGCTGGGCTTCATCTCATGATTCTTTGCACTTAGAAAGCTATACCAGCATTAGGTAAAGGCTTTCTCCAAACAAAACAATGTATTTGCATTATTAGGAAATATATTTCAGTTATTCTGAATAATTGCTTTAGCTTTCTAACGTTAACAATTTTAAAGCTTTATAAGAGATGATAGATGGCCCTAAATCAAGAGATGGATTTCACCAGTGGTTGCTATAACATGAGTTTCTAGCATGCAGAATCTATTTTACAGATTTTAATAAAAGCAAATGTCCCTCCTATAAGGAAACTGTTTTACCTTCCTGAATGTAGTAAAGTTTTAACTTCAATGCATATTTAAAAGGAAAACAATGCCTTTTAATTCTAAACATTAACGCCTCCTCTCACTTGGGAAATTGAAATATCAAGCCATAAAATAAAAATATTTAAAACATACTGGAGTGGCTCACAGCCATCCATCGAACTGAGTGCAGGGTCCCCAGTGAAGGAATTAGAGAAAAGACCAAT
>NC_045030.1:55214236-55215226 GCF_008632895.1 Mastomys coucha | reverse complement strand
AAAAATAAAAAAAATAAAAAAAACATACTGGAGTAACCATAGAGCAGCAAGCAGGCATCCTACTAGCTGTTTGGGCTATTTACCACCTGATATCAACTATTCACAACACAAGGTAGCTGGTCCCTGTAAATCTGGCCTTCGGGTTTCCTCATAGCTTCTCTAGTGTGGTTTATTCTTATGACTGGTTGCTGCTTAATATTTGGCATCCACTGATGTTTGTGATATACTTTACAAGGGGAGACCAAGAATCAGAGATTATACAATCCTGTTGCAATAAAGTGTTGTTATTTTAGAGACAGGATAAAATATGAGGAGCAACTGGTGAACCCCAAAGAATACAGAAGTGTTCCACATGGTGTGCACATATCCAGGGCAGATAGGCCATCTGCCTCTGTTAGGTCACTACCAATGCACATTGACTTTTGCTTTTCGATATATCTCAGAGAAGTCCAAGATGCTGGTGTTTGTGTTCCAAATCTGTTAAAGACAAGTTCCCCCCTTTAGCACAGGGAATACTTTTTCCCCAGGAGAATATTCCTAAATTAGGTTTGAGTTCCATGTGATTAATGACCAATTGGCTGTCATATTCTAAATGGTCATCTCTGAAAACATATACACAAGTAATATTATTCAGACTAAACTGGTCATGTTTAAGAATACACATGTATTTGCATATAAATAAATGCATGTAACAACGAAAGGAGGCCACAGATTTGAAGGAGATTGAGGAAGCACATATGCAAGGGAGGAACAGTTGGGGAAAGATGTGGTAATTATGTTATAATCCCCAAATTATGACAATGGTGGACGATCCATGATCACTTCATTTATTTCATCCCTGTAGAGTTGAGAGATGTTACTATATGAAAGCCTGGGCAGCTTTGAAACTTTTTCTCTGATTTTGTCGCTTAGAAACTTTGACCTCTTGTGATTGGCTTACCTCACTCAGGATGATATTCTCCAGATCCATCCATTTCCCTAAGAATTTCA
>NC_045030.1:55209019-55213402 GCF_008632895.1 Mastomys coucha | reverse complement strand
GAGCTTGAGGAATTGCCAGGTTCCCTTTCTTCTAGCATTTTCTTTGGGACAAGCCTGATATCTGTGATGAAAGGAGGTATCCCCTCTGAGACCATCAGCAAAGTTAGAGGTAGAGGCAACTCTGAACCAGTGGGAGATGGGCATGGAAGTCACTTTGGCTTGTAGGTTGGCTAGCCTATCAGTTCTTCTAAGATAACAGGGGCAGAACATTCTGCAGGTGAATTCTTGACATTTGGATATTAACTGAAGACTTACTTTATGACTTTGGGCAAGAGGTTTATGTTATGCATGGTCACATAATGTCACGTGTAAAACAAAATGAATAACTTTACACACATCTTAGATTTATTAAGAAAATTAAAGGAGTTTTTATAGTCAGGTTCTGGCATTGCTTGGCCCATAGCATGTTAGCAAGTACTTTTAAAGTACTAGTTATTATGTTCATTAGAACTGTACATATATGTGTATATATATATATATATCCTATGTGTATGTATATATATATGTATATATATATATCCTATATCTATATCTGTATCTGTATCTGTATCTATATCTATATCTATATCTATCCTACTTTCTTTTGCTTTCTCAGTCCCATGAGTTCAAAAAACATGTGGGCAGCTTTCTTAATATTGAAGATACCCACTCACTTCATGGCCTAGTGTACTCCTACTTCAAAATAGAGCTAAGGACTGCAATCCCCAGCTTTTCTACATTTTGAGGCAGGCATGATTGCCTTGTTCTGGATTTTCTTTCTTTTCTTCTTCTTCTGTTTTTCTAGAGTATATTAAAGGTAGGTTTATTGGGAAGCTGTTATTGGGCAGGCAAGTTCACTGGCACCAAGGACCGAGGCCAGGGAAGTCATAGAAAAAGGAGGAAGCGGAGAGAGGGAGGGATGGAGGGAGGGATAGAGGGAGGGGAAGAAGAGCCTGGGTTTTCTTTATTGGAGTCTTTCTTCTGTTATATATAGACAGAAACAGGACAACAGAGGAACCTTTGACTTTATAGGATTTTGAAATGCCCAATATTAAAAGGTAGACTGTGTATCTTCAGTAGACTCTAGGCCATAGAGGTAGGGGAGCCAGGTGCTGTCCAATATCTTCTAATAGCAAAACTACCCCTACTACCTTGTATTCTTTTCATTGGGGTCTTAGAGTGAAGCCTGTTAGGACTCAAGATAAACATTGGATCAGCTTTGTTCTTACCTTCACCCTCATGAAGTAGAAGTAAATACAGTGGCCTGACATTCACTTTGACAAAGTTTTTTTCTTTTCTATACTCACTAAGACCTGGAGAAATAAATAAGTGTTGCTAAGGTGGGCTCTAGATGTGTGTCTTGTCATAATCCAAGCCTTAAGAACTTGTTCTACCATCAATGTAGCACCTTAAATGAGAAAGAGGGAATGGGGTGCTGGGGAGGACTTTTAATTTGCAAGTTTTCAATTTTGGGGCAGGCCAAAGTACTTGGAGGTGGAGATACTAGTGAACTGGAGCTTACTACAATTCCGCTTCCAGGTGGGAAATTGGAGGGAGAATTGTTTTCTAATCCTCTAAATCTTCTAAAGACATCATTGACTTGGGGCTTCATTTTTTCCCCTCCATTTATTTCAAGAAGGTCAGCTCTCAAGAGAATGTTGGTCACACTCCTAGCTTTCTAAGCAACATGTTTGTATCCATCCCATGTAGTCAGTGCTAGTGATAGGTTCTGACATCCACTGGTCTTGATGAACTTGGACCCCAACAATTCAGAAAGCACACAAAGCCAGACCTCTTTTACCCTTACTCAAATTGTCACACTGTTTTAGTGTTCCTTTTGGTCTTGAGCGTTTCCTTTGCAAAATCAGATTGATCCCAGTTCAGGCAAGCCTTCTTCATTTAACATTGTTTACTTAACCGTGTTTAGAATTTATTAGAGCTAGATACTGAATGCAAATGCCACACTTCCAGTTGGTACTAGGATTGCTTGCTCCCTCCTAGTTGGTGGGCTTTGACACTTAAAGGTAAAGGCTGTTCCCCAAATTCTGCTCTGCCTTGTCATCTCAATCTTCCAGCCATTGCATATTTGTTCATGTTGCTTGAAGGCATTCTTGACTTTTGACTTGTTTTCATCAACGAGCTCATTCTGCCTCAAGTTGGCATAAAAAAAATCTTATAAAAATTAATGCAGCCTGGGACACTCTTTGTGGAGGATACATTCAAAATGCATCTTAAATAAAAACCCAGGAAATTGTGCCTTCTGTCTTTCACCTGTCAGCATAAGCAATAGAATTCTATAGCCCATTCAGTGGCATATTTAATTAAGCAACCTATCTGCTGAATGCACTGGGGGTTGTCTGACAGTGCTATTCACCCCTGATTTGGATGACAAAGGATATGGTGAGATATTCAGCAGTCTAGTGGAAAGGAAAGAAACTCCCAATTGGTCACACCTACCTATTTCTCTTGGCATGTTGCATTTGCTATGAGAATACAGAAAATAGACCTTTTATATATTGAGAAAGTCAGTGGACATCAACCTCTTGCTTTTTGCTTTTCTACAGCAAGCCTTGTCTGAGTTTTGTACACATTTCCTTTAGAGATGAATAGACATTTAGTTGTAGGTGGGAAATTTTAGCTTGTAAGGAAAAAAATCAGGTGCTCATTTTAATGCTTATATGGAATAGTTACTATTGCCAATCCTAGTGGATTATGGATATCCTTAGTATTATGGATAGTCATACAGTGTTTACCTGATTCCACACACATGTCAAAGCATAACATTCTTCATACTTTGAGGCAAACATATGATAGAGATGCAGGTATTATCTATTAATTCAGATGCAAAAAAGAGAGACAAAAGGTGTAAGTAAGTTGTATGAGGTCACACAATAGGAAATGACCAAGTCAAACTTGGAAAGCTAGAGGGAATTGTCATCCTAATACAACCATTCATGCTTGGGAGCAGAATGAACCCATGACACCTTAGGGTACATACCCTTTTGGGGTCTCTCCTAGGGACTCAGAGGTTCTTCAGTTTTGTCTTGGAGGCTATAGAAAACTCATAGAAGCTTTCAAACTTGATGCAAATACATGCATACATATTCTAGGGAAATGAACCAAATTTTCATCAGCCTCTTGAAGAAGATTGTGATATAAGATGATTAAATTCTCTATGTTACTAAAGTGCAGACAGCACTTGCTGTGTACTAGACATGAACACGATGCCCAAATGTGATCATGAACATGGGTTGGACTATAAGGAAGCATTTTATTATTTACATAGGTATATGAGGTGGGTATGAGTATTATATCAATTTTATAGAAAGAGAAACAGTCTAAGAGAGGTATTTTTCCAAATATTACAAAACTAGTGAATGAAAACATTTGGATTTAAAGCCTAGCAGTGAGGTGTCTGAATTATTATTGTTTTCAGTTTGGAGAGAAAAGTTTCCTTTTATTCATTCACCTATCTTCTAACAGTACCCTTTTATTCATTCACCTATCTTCTAACAGTACCTGATGTTCATTATTGATATTCTTTGGGTTGACTTGCATGTGTTGGCTCTATGTGTTTTTCTTCTTAGGAATCAGTCTCAAAGGTATTAAGTATATGATAGAGACAGCACAAAACTGGGCTGGATGGATGAAAAGAATCAACACAATCAAAAGTTAATTTTGTGTGTGTGTGTGTGTGTGTGTGTGTGTGTTTAAAGTTTTACTATGAGAGGTTCTTGGAGACCAAAGGCACAAGACAATCTAGTAAGTCAACAGTCCCTGTGAGCAAAAACTGCTCTGTTCTTAGATGATTTTATGTAATCTTTGAAAACGCTTAAAATATACTTCATTTGGCAAGACTAGAGTTCACAGAGTGGTTCTGCTCGTTCTGTTTCATTTTTAATAATTTTAAAGCCTTTTAAAGACTGTATCACATGACACAATTTTCATTCTAAATGGTTCCTAAGAAGCCAGGCATGGTAATTCAGATATATAATCCCAGCATTTGGGAGGCAAGGCAGGAGAAGAGCCAAGAGTCTGAAGCCAGCTGGGGCTGTTGAGAATTTCAGGCTAGCCTGAACTAACCTCAGGAATCTCCTGAGGCTTGTTTCAAGGAGACTCTACATTCTGTCAAGCTGAGAATCCCAACCATCACAGAAGCCTTGTCAGGCAAGCACACACACATGCACATGTGCACGCATGCACTCAGGGAAGCACATATACACACATGCACATGTGCACGCATGCACTCAGGCAAGCACACACACATGCACATGTGCACGCATGCACTCAGGGAAGCACATATACACACATGTGCACGCATGCACTCAGGCAAGCTCATATACACACATGCACATGTGCACGCATGCACTCAGGCAAGCACATATACACACATGCACATGTGCA
>NC_045030.1:55195366-55208333 GCF_008632895.1 Mastomys coucha | reverse complement strand
CAGGCAAGCACATATACACACATGCACATGTGCACGCATGCACTCAGGCAAGCACATATACACACATGTGCACAGAGCTCTGGGGGATATACCTGGGAGTGATAAAGAATGAGCTTTCCTGATTACGTGATAATAGTATTGTATGGAAAACAAGGCATTGTCTCTATCTGCCAGATACTATGGGTGGAGTGAGCCATTCTCAAGACCTTCAGTGCTACATCAGCAGATCCTCTGGTGGGCCTAGAATGAATGCTTTAGGAAATTCTCTAAATTTCTTAAGTGATAGAAGCAAACCTTCATGTATATGGGCTTGGATAAGTGTTTTATTTATAGTCACTTTGTTTTGTTTGTTTTCTTTTCAAAAGATAATTTCTTAGGATTTTTAAAGCAGGATAGCTTATCAAAGCCTAAGTGTTTTGCTTTCAACCATGGCTCTCTGGAGGTTTGTTGCATTAATCTCTGTGCCCATTTTTCTGCTGACCCAGTAGAATCCTCCCATTAGTCATAAGGAGTTTCTGAGAAAGGACTAAGTGGCGTTGTTGCCTTTCTAAAACTGGAAGATGTCCTGTATCTAGATTACAAAGTATAGTTCCCCTTGCCTTTTATTACCAAGAAACTAACTGGAAGCCCCTCTGCTCTGTATGTAACCCCAATTCAAATCTAGGTCTCTGATGGGTTTCTTGAGGGAAAATTGGGAGAGATGTAAATCCAGTTCATTTGTCATGGTGTATTGTTCAGTTTCCAGGCTAGAGCATCTTAAAGATCTGAATAAATAGCTATGATTGTGAAGAGTGAGTGTGGTGAATGAGTAACGGGGTCGAACAGCTCAGGTTGTTAATCACCTTGATTACATGTTCCAAGGTTTAACTTGGAGGCCTCCACTCTTCCCATAATTTTACCTGCTGTGATCTTATTTCACTTTTCATTTTATTCTTTCATCACTGCCGATTAGAGCCCCGAGGCCATGCTGGTCCTGTTGTCTGCCTCTGGGCCTGATGGGTCTTTTTGTACCAAGGCATAGAAGCCAGCTGTTGCTGAGACTTCCCAGGGCCCAGAAACTTCATTACTCTTTGTTGGTAGTGAGCTCAAGAGTTACTGGCTTTAGGCTTGGGCTTTCTCAAGTACAGAAAAGCTTAACATTTGCTCTCAAAGTTGAGAGAGATTCCCCCCTCCCTTTTTCCTAAATTAATCACATGCATGAGCTAATTATAATCCAGCAAATATTTTAAGAAAACCGGCCTCCTCTAGTACCCCTGCACAAACTGAAAACTGTTTCCTCAGTAATTAATATGCTTCTTTTCTTTCCTTTGAGGTGAAAAACTGTCCTCGACAATGACTCCCTACTCATCTGGTTCAAAGAACTAATTTTGTACCTGAAACTAATTACAGTAGTGACACCATCTTCTCTGATTAAGTCTCTCACTTGAAGAACTTGAAGCAATTTATAACTTTAGAATCTTGGGAGCTAATCTGTCTGTGGGCAGCATAGCAGTGAGCTGTTATCAGAAATATAGTTAAGCCTCTTTAGCTGAGCTCCTGTAAATTCAAAAGGTAATAATCCAGACAGTACGAAGAACAAATTTGGTACATCTCTGACAATAGAAAGTTGGTGAAGGGGTTATTTAAACTGCCAAATAGAACATCCTTTTAGAAGTGCCAAAGGCTTGGGAAGTACATACAAATTGTTCCATGAATAGATTCTTAGAATTTGAAGGTTAAAAGTCATGTAGGGGCTGGGACTGTAACTCAGTTGGTTGAGTGCTTATCTAGCATTCAAGGGGCTCTGGGTTGGATCTTTGGCACCATAAAGAAGGGATGTCCTGTTGCACGACTGTTATTCCAGCCCAAAGGAGGGCGGGGGCAGAAGATTCACTTCAACATCATTTTGGGGTACCTGAGATACATGAGGCCCTGTGTCCAAAACCAACGAACAAAAACATATAGTATGGCATATGACCATTCATCAATCAATCAAATGTTTGTTGAGCAATGCTGTGATGTATCCCATGAATATAATTTTTGGATGATAGCTCTATTGAGATATAATTCACCGATTTAACATGCAAAGTTTGGCAGTTGTCACCATAGTCACAGAGCTGTGAAAACACCATCACAGTTGATTTTAAAGCATTCGTATCACTTCCCAAAGGAACCTTGTATCCTTTAGTCATGTCTCTTAAATTTCCCATCACCCTCCACCCTAGTCAACCACACTTGGAAGAGAAATTTGGCTGAAACCCAGGACCTGCTTTTGAAAGGTTATCACAAGACACCTTGGAAAAGTAGTGTACATGTTGCAGAACATCCTAGATTGTTGATGCTGAGAAGCATGAAGATGATCATCAATATTATCATCTTATTTGACATTTGGAAAAAACACAGCCCTCACTTTTGAAAGGAATCACTCCAGGAAACAAAGCTCATGGAGCCATGCAGGGAAAGTATGTATATTTGTCACCATAGCCCACTGCAATATCAATTAAAATGCACATTTGTAGGGCACAGTTTCCATCAGGAATAGAGATTCTAGAGTCAGACAGCCTGGAGTTAACACTTTGCTTTACCTTGCTTGGGTTGTATGATCTCAGGCTATTATTTAGCTACTCTGAGATCCAGCTTTCAAATTTGATGCATTAAAATCATCATTGTAGCCACTGTTTAGAATTGTTGTGAAGACCATATAAGCTAAAATGTAGAGCAATTAGACTAATACTTATCACTGGATAATTGCTACCTAAGTTTGCTGTTAGAAAACATATTCCCTTATATCCTCAAATATGCCTTATGTGTCTTCATAATGTTCATACATGGTGGCTGTTTACTTTGTGCCAAGATCTAGTTTTAAGGGTATAAAAAGTGTGAAGAAGAATTCTTTATAGTTAAGAAGTTCACAGTCAAATGAAAAGCCAGTGAAGATCTAACTATATAGTCCTAAAGTAAAGCAATCAAGAGGAAGTGCCACCTATGAAGACTGCATAAAGCATAGAATGTGTTGGAATGGCTTCAAGGAGGAAGCAGCATTTGATTTGGGTTTTGAAATGTGAATCGGATTTCATCTAACTCAAGAGGAAGAGAAGAGGCCAGAGTAACAGCAGAAACATGGGGGCTTATTTGCTCTGATTGGACAAAAGTTAAGAGTTATCTATATGTACTCCCAGTGTAGTATTTAGGAAGGTGTCACAGAAGATCAGCCTAAGGGCAGAGATGGGACTACTCAGCTGGAAAATGCATGAGGATTGGTTTATGTATATTGATTACCTTCTATAAACCAGGCTCTATAAAGCACCAAGTCCTGAATATGTATAGGTGATTCATTGAGGTCTCAAATTCTCAGGAAACAGGCACAACATTGTAAAATAAATTAACCAATATGGCACCATGCATGTTGCAGTGTCTAGATTCAAATTGAGAGCTTTATCTATACTTTCCTAGAGGAAAGGACACATAACAGTTCGGCACTGACTAGATGTGATACATGACCAACATGACTTGACCCAAGTAGGAACAAAGGAAAATCAACAGTGAAGTCATGGTTTTCTGATAAATGGGTTTTGGTAATGAACAGAGAGGCACAGCTGTGGGTAATGTACACATATGCACTCTAGACCAAAGAAATGTAGTAGTCAACCAAACTCAAGAGAGAACAACCATCTGCAGTGGTCGCAGAAGGAACAAGAGTCATTGAAAAGGGGAAATTCAGTTAGGAAGAGGTGGTCTGCACTGCCAAGTAATACAGAGAAATCAAGTTAGGTACCATTGGAAAGATGCTAGCGTATTTTACAACTCAAGTTATTTAGGAAGGGAAAGAGATCAAGTAGAATGTTCTGGCTAGGAATCATGACAGTGCCTTGAGACATGAATGAAGTGTGGAGAATGGGAGATGCTGACTGTAGACTATAGAAAATTGGTTAGTTACGTGTAGAAAGATGTTGAATATATCTTAGGATTTTTCTTGAGGATAGACAATAGTGAAGATCTAGTTAGGTGAACAGAATCAGTTACTAAAGAGGTAGATAATAGAAGAAATATTGGGGATACCTAAATGATCTTAAGGAATGCAAGAGAATATGAAAGCTGGACCACTGAGAATGGGACTCAAGTCCTTTATCTGAGATGGATTGAGAAAGAGACACAAGGAAATAAGCGCTATTTTTCAACCAACTCTAAAGTGTCTGTGATAGTAGAATTCAGTATTGGTTTGAGAGACCCTGTCCCTTTTATACCTTATAAAGATCTCATAGAAGCATCAACAAAGAGCAGTAAGAAACCATTCAATTTAAGCATGTATGAAGGGCAAGTGTACTTTCAGCACATGAAAAGATGCTTGACATTGTTACTTTTTAGGAAAGTAGAGATAAAGAATAAATGAGATGCCTATTCATAACTATCAGGATGATCATGTTTTAAATGGAATATATGTGTTGTTGAGATGTAGAAAAATTGTTACCCATTGAACACTGTGGTAAGGGTTTGTAATGTGAAAAACAGTTTAATGGTTCCTGAAAATATTTAAATGAATGCTCTACTTCTGAGTATAGCTACAAAAGAACTTGAAAGTAGTAATTGGAATAAATACTTGCAAACCTATGCTCATAGCAGCATGCTTTACAATAGCCCAAAGGTGAGAGTAACCCAAGTGTTCATCAATGGATGAGCAGATACACTGGCATGCATAAAATGGGCTATTAGTCAACCTTAAGAAGGCAATGCATCTTGATATATGCTATAACTTAGGTGTACCTTGAAGATATCATGCTAAGTGAAATAGCAGGTCACAGAAGCATGGTTACTCTATGATTTCTTACATCAGATGCATAGAGTTATCAAACTTATAGAGACAAGAAATAGACCAGTTGTCATGGAGGGATGATGAATTGGGAATTATTTTTGAGTTTGGTAAGATGAAAAAGTTCTGGAGATGGTTGCTAATAACATGTGGTTGCATGACAATATGAATATACTTAATTTCCACTGAACTATATACCTCAAGTGTGCTAAAATGGTAAGTTTCATTATATCACCTTAAGAGAAAACCCAGCCACATGGAGCTGTTCTTTGAGCTTGACCAGGGTCTTCCTGAGTTGTTCACAGCCTAAAACAATGGCATCTCCCACATCTCACAGCTGAGAAGTTCTGAGTGTTTTAGAAATGCACATGAGCTTTACAAGTCCCTGTCTGTGTCCTCATTTACTGGCATTCAATTAGCCAAAGAAAGTCACACCTTTAAGAGCTCCCTCCCAAGAGAGCTGTGATTTAGTTAACTCACTTCGTTTCTCACTGGTATTTACATAGCGGTAAATGATTACTATGAATGAGAAACAATAACATGGAGTACTCATTCAAAATATAGATTCACAGCTCATCCCTTCCACTAAGTGCAGGAAGAATCCTAATTGTTTTGTGTACAAGGGTTTGCCCCAAGACTCAGTGTCTGATAGTTACTTTTTTGTAACTATCAAACCTAAATTATGTCTTAGACTTTCAAAGATCCTGTCGCTGCCTCCTGAATACTGGGGTTACAGGTGTGTGCAACCTCACCCAGCTGTGTTTATTGCTATTTATCCTATGAATTGGCCATCTTCCTTTTATAATAGTAGCTAGGAGTTCAGTCTTAACCACCATACCAATGATGCTTCCCTGGAGTTCCATAACCTGTCATTTCCTTCTACAAACCTCTTTTCTTAGTATTTTTGACAATGGAGAATTGTTGTCTTAGTTTTCTCCTGCTGCGAAGAGAAAGACGGAACATGGCAATAGACACATGGTGCTGGAACAGTAGCACTTACAACTATCCACAAGCACAAGGTAGAGTGGGAGAAGGAGAAGGAGGGAAAGGGAGATGAAGGAGAAGAGAGAAAGGAAATGAGGGAGAGAGAGGGGGAAGAGAGAGAAAGACAGAGATGGAGAGGCAGAGACAGAGACAGAGAGAGAGACAGAGAGACACAGACAGAGAGAACACAAAATAACTGGGAATGGACAGTGGCCTGGGTTTTTGAATCTGAAAGGACATTTTTTCCTGGTTAGAAAAGAAGAAAAGCTAACTGTGGAGGGTGCCATTTGGAAATGGGAAGAGGTTTGGGGGGGTAGTAATTGTGGGTTTCTCCAGAACAATCTCTTTTGATATATTACTTTTGCATTGGTTCATCCTATATATCACTCAGTGTGTGACTTCTACTTATTTGTTACCTGATCTTTTTTTTTTAAGAAAAAGATTTATTTATTTTATATGAGTACACTGTCACTGTCTTCAGACACACCCGAGGATGGCATCAGATCCCATTACAGATGGGTGTGAGCCACCATGTGGTTGCTGGGAATTGAACTCAGGACCTCTGGAAGAGCAGTGAATGCTCTTAACTGCTGAGCCATCTCTCCAGCCCCCTAGTTTCTTGATTTTTTTTTTTGGAACAAGCGAGTAACAATAGTAATTTTTTCTCCACAGTCCTATCAGGGGGCAAGATTTTAAAGGGAGCAAGAAAAGGTTGTATGACCTGTGGAAAACTGTGAATATACCAAGCTGGTCAAGTTTAAGTCATCCTATCAGTTGAAATATTGTTACTTCTCATTGTGACCAAATAGCTGAGATGTAACAAGTTAAGGAGGGAAGTATTCATATTGGCTCTTGATTTGAGGGTGCAGTCCATTGTGGCAGGAAAGGCACTGCACTAGAAGTGTGTCTCAGCTGGAACTCCTTATTTCCTCACACTCTCCCATACCAAGAAGCAAGGAGTAGGAGACTCAGGCACTTTTGCCTTTTAGTTCTATTGATGACTCTAGTCCATGATATGGTACTACCTACAAACACTGGATCTTCCATCACAGCTGGGGAGCTCCATGTGCTTTCTCTGAGACCAAACAGTGTAACACCTAGGTGAATTTACTCTTGAGAGAGTAAGAGCAAAGGGCTCTGAAGTTTCTTTTAATATTCCTAGCATTTCAGGGCACTGTTCTTTTTATTGAGCCTCAGCCCCTCAGCCCTCAGTCACTTTCCATCCTTTTACAGTGCCTGCATTTCAGTCAACGTCATGCCTCATGACTTCTCTATTTCTGGGATGCTTGCTTTCTGTAGTGAAGAATCTATCAGCTGTTTCTTGAATCATTGCATATCTCTTAGGGTGTTAGCGTTTTTCAATTCTGCCACACTCAGCAATTTTGCCTGCTCTACTAGGTGATCTACAAAGAGGACCAGAAATTGAGTAAAGTCAGAAATCAGCTTCTCTGAGTAAGAGCCCTACTGTTTTTCATTTGCTCTTCCCTTCTTGGCACCCAGTCCAGCGCTCTTCAGACTGCTTAGTATTTTATCTTAGTTATCTATGAAAAATAAGTATTTTTAATCTTTTGTTGAAAATTTAATAAAAGCCGAGTTTCACTTCTTTAGATTTTAACTGACTTGTAACTTTCTCATCCCATATATTAGTGCCCCAGATGTCATTTTCACTTAGAACCATCAATTTAATGTCACCACACAGCTGGAGTAGTTCAATGAGCATTCAGTTACCAATCACACTATTTAGTAGTGAGAAAGAAATGGGCTTTGGAGTCAATCAGAGATGCATTTGGCCTTGACTTTATTGTTTTAGAACTGTGATGTTTTTGGCAAGTCATTCTACGTTTGCATGCCTCAGTTTCCTTTAAAAACACAAGACTGTAAAAAAATTGTCCTATGCTTAAACATAAGTGTGAAGATTAAGACAGCCCGCTGAAATCACTTAGCCTGACACCTAGCATCTATCATGAGCGCAAATGGCATTGTAATTGTGATTATTTCTACCAATGAGGAACTGTACAAGATTCTATCTAAACATTGCTATTCTAGTTCAAGAATTGTCTAAAGATAACTTACAGGTAAAATCTAGCATTGACTGTGAACTGGTGTTTCTCATAGTTTTAGAAACTTGAAACTGAGTCAAAAGAAGAATGCTACTTTGTGGGGAGATTTAATGAAACAGAGCATTTAGGTTCTATAAATAAGGCCTTATTGAAATATAGCATAAGCTGGGCAGTGGTGGCACACACCTTTAATCCCAGTACTTGGGAGGCAGAGACAGGTGGATTTCTGAGTTCGAGGCCAGCCTGGTCTACAGAGTGAGTTCCAGGACAGCCAAGGATACTTGAAGAATTCCAAAAAACTAAAACAAACAAACAAACAAAAAACATAGCATGCTCACTTATTTGTGTATGTCAGTGGTCTTTTTCACTTTATAATCACAGGATCAGGTAATTTTGATAGGGTTGGTATTATCTTGAAAGCTTAAGTATTTACTATCATAATGACCCCCAACTCCAGAACATTTGACTAAGTTTTAAGAATATCAATGAGAAAGATAGTTCAGAAATGACCTTCAGGTTATCATCAGTGGAATCCCCAAACCCCGTATGAGCATGTTTCTATGTGGAGTGATTTATAATGGAAGAAATTGCATGAGTCCTTGTAAGATAAATGACATGAGGCTATTGTGGCACTTTTAACAAAGGATTCTCTTTTTATCTTTGAAGAATCAAACAGAATTTAGAAAGAGGGACAACATTTGTTGTATGAGTTTATAGGTTCTCTTGTTGGACTTTTTCCCCATCATTGCTTTTGCTGTGTGGAGGAGAGAATGAAAGATTAATTTCTTGTTGGAAGGTAGATTGAATTGCTCTCAGGTACACTGGGAATGTAAGGAGTTGGTTCCCAATGTGGCACACAGAGGCAAAGTCTCATCTCAGTAAATACCATCATAACACCCCGTTCTTCCCCCCAAGGCAATTTCTGTGGATAAGTATAAAATCTTAGAATATCAAGATTGGAAGGAGCCTTGGAGATGTGCAGGCATGATACACATATTAATACCGCCTTGCTGATGTAGATACAATATCCTGTTTGAAGGCAAAATATTGCACAATAAACAAGTTCATTCAATTTATTCAGCTAAGATGGCCTTCAGTGGGGGTCGTGTACTGGAACTAGATTTGAATACCCGTGAAGTATTAAATTTCATATGCTTTACAATATGTACAGCTCAGAGAGAGAGAGGAGGGAGAGAGAGAGAGAGAGAAAGAGAGAGAGAGAGAGAGAGAGAGAGAGAGAGAGAGAGAGAGAGAGGCAGAGACAGAGACAGAGACAGAGACAGAGGCAGTGACAGAGGCAGACAGAGGCAGAGACATAGAGAACTCAGTTTTGACTTGTGGTGGGTGGGGAGAGGTAGGAATGTTTCTCATCTTGGATCTGTTAACCCTAGCATTGTGGTCTTCACATTTATCTTCTGTTTGGACCTTGATTCTAATGAAATGCCTGTTCAATAGGCTTAGGTGTCTCTGGGACTGAGGCAGACTCTGGCCTCTTTGAAGAATGTGTGTGTTTAGCTGAGCTTTGCAGATAGTCTTGTTTCTCTGTCAGTGAAGAGAATGAGGCCAGGAAAACTGTCAGTGGGAGCTGTGAGTAGCTTCTTATGAAGGGAATAAAGGGACGTCCAAGAAAGCTGATCTTGGCGAAGTCCCAGACCCTCTGACATCTCCCCGTCTCTTTACACGCTGTACTTTGGGGTTCCAAACTTGTAGGACTGTTGAGGTGATGCATACTTTAAACTTTGGTTTTCCTCAGTTATGTTCTATAATTCTGGCTACAAGCAGCACATAAGAATAACAAGTGCCAACAAAGGCCAAATGTGATCCCATGTATGTAAAACTGATACCCCTAGTATACTAGGTATATAGACCCCTGGGCTTGTACTGCAGATTCCCTTTCTTCTTCCTCCTCTTCTTTTGATATCATTTCACTAAATGACCCAGTCTCTCACTTCAGCCCAGAAAGTCTGGAATTAGAGGAGTATACGAATGCATCTGGCTTGCTTTCTTTTTCGTGTTCCATGGCAAGCCCACTAAACACTTGATGTGGACAGTAGCAGCTGATAATGCTATGTAGCTGAGTTTCACTTGTACACTGTAGTGATAGAATTCCATTTTGGTCAGATTTGAATCTACTGCAAAAATCTGCCTATCTCAACATTTTTTAAATGCTCTATATTACTATTTTGTAGGAATTACATCATCTAGTCTTTGACTTCAGCCAGGATTGTTCTGAAAAAAATCTGTGGCTTCCAACTTCTGGGATAGGTAGTCTGTGGTGTCCAGGGATAGGCATAAGTTAAACTTGTAGATAGTGTGAATGGTATGGTAGATAGGGGGAAATAAACCGTTGCCACTGCATTGGCATTTTGACAACTCTCAAAAAAATTGTTTAGACACCCTCAAACTCAGAAACAAAGCTTGTATAAGAAAACTGTGCCAACAGTCCTTCTGACATATTTATTTATTAGCATTGTACTTCCATAACTGGGCACATTATTAAAAGTATAAATAAAGTCAATTATTTTAGTTCACTATTGATTTTTGTAATGGCTATTCTCAGTTGTCAACTTGACTATATCTGGAATGAACTACAATCCAGAATTGGAAGGCTCACCTGTGATCCTAATCTGGAGGCTGGGAGATACAAGATTCTGACCTGGATCTTGGCATGGAGATCTTGAGACATAATGGCTATGAATCCCAGGAGACTAAGGCCAGGAGATCTCTGAGTTCAATATAATCTGGGACAAAGCAAGCCCCAGATCTAGGTGGGTGGCGGCACACACCTTTAATCTGAGCCACACTTTTTGTTGGGGACCTATATAAGGACATTGGAAGAAGAAAGGCTCGCTTTGCTTCGCCTGCTTGCCTTGTGGGACTGAGCTCCTGCTAGATCCTCAGACTTCCATTCACAGCTGCTGCTGACCATTGTTGGGAGTTGGACTATAGACTCTAAGTCATCAACAAATTCCTTTACTACACAGAGACTACCATAAGTTCTGTGACTCTAAAGAACCCTGACTAATGCAATTTTAATATTCAAATTGTCAATGCAGTTTTGATCTAATAACAAGCATCATTTAGTATTTGTGTTCATATAGTAGTAGCTGTAGAGTTGGCCGAAAGGCCTTTCTGTTCTCAGTGATTTTTTTTTTTTTTTTTTTTTTTTTTTTTTTTTTAGTGCAAGCCATCATGTTTTGAGTAAGAAATCTGTGCCAGGATTTTGCAAATTATCCAGAAACATTATCTCACTTAATGCCGCTGATAATTATGAGCTGGATAACTCTTTTGTCATTGCTTTCTAAGGCATCTAATGCACATGACCATTCCAATGCACATGATCCTCTGATTCAGGCTCCTGAGTTCTGGGATTATAGGTGTGTGACACTGTCTGTCTTGGATTGCTATTTTCATATGGATATAATAGATGGGGAAGCTGAGTCTTGTGGAGGGTTCACTTCTCTGAAACAGCCAACTGGCAGCTCTGAGAATAATTGTCTGCCACTACATCTTCTAGTCTTTCTATCAAATAGGTGGAAACTTCTGCTGGCCATTTTTTTTTTGGCAGTATGCCCACTAAGTGTTAGCTTGCAGATGTGGCAGAGCTAGAGACAGAAGTATAATATGAGATTCAGTAGGAAGGAGACATCCCCTAGGAGACTAAAAAAGCTTCAGTGCAGAAAGAAGATTTCCATGGTAGAGAACCAGTGAAGGGAAAATCAAGACAAGACACTGGCTTCTTATGAAGTCTACTAGAGAAGATCAGGCCTAGAAGGAACAGAATATCCATAACAGGGCAGGACTAGCCATGGGCCTTTCTTGACTTCCTTTGAATACCCATTTAACCTGCTTCCTTCTCATGATAATAGTAAAGTCATTCTTCATGAAGTGATCATCATTATCTTGGTGAGGGAGGGAGGGAGAGGAATCTGGTGAGCAAGTTCATTAATAAGACAGTATACTCTGGGTATCTTCAAATATTGCTTGAGGACTCTAGTGAATGGAGAGAGTTTGAGTTCCTTTCCACCATGTGGATGGTTTTTCTGTACTTATTAGGCCTTCTATAATTCTAGTTTTGGCCACCCTATTTTAGATCTGGAGCCATTATTCTTGAGCCTGAGACTTTTATAAGACTAAACTAAAACTTAGTGGCTCACTTTGTATTTTGATAACACAAAAGATAAGAAGTCAGAGGTGGAGGTAGCTTCCTGGTGTATCCTCCTCTTCTTTTGGTATACATGCCCCAGAGTGAATTTTCCACCTGTTACTGCTCGATGCTGAAGTAAATGTTAGTAAAAGTTTAGCAGTGAGTATCTAGATAGTATAGCTGTTGGGCTCTACTCTTTTTTGAGTCTCTAAATTTATTTTGGAAGGAAGATTTCTTTTCCTGGGAAAGTACTACTATATCCCAGTCTCCACTTCATCTGTGAAGTTAGAGAGAAAGCAGGCAGCAAGTCTGCTGTGTGAACAGACCACAGACCATGAGGTCCAGGAAAAGGTACATGGGGCTTTCTCATTGAGGAAGATTTGAGTGACTATCAAGAAAATGTGGATTATGTTAGCCTGTTAGGATTATGTTGCTGCCATTGTGCTGCCTAGATTCTAGGCAAAAACCAAGGAGCATGTTACATAAATGACTCTCATTGCTTTTGCAAGTTCAGGGTATTAATTTTCTCCTCTTGGTGAGTTTTCCATTAACTAGGACAAACTCATGGTAGTTTTCTCTAGTAGTGTGTATAGCTGTACCTACCCCCTCACCATGCACACTCACATGCACACAGTGTCAGTGAGTTTGTTTTTCTAATTGTATGTTATGCAGGTATTTTGTAATACAAGCAATATTACAAAAATTAATTGGAACCCAAACAGGTCCCAATTAAAGTCTATAAATCCCCTTAAGTCTCTATAAAATCCCTACCAACCATCTTAAAATTTAGCATTAATAGTAACTCTAGAGAGTAAAAACATCTCTTCATGTATTTCTCTCTGATGGATCATTTCTTGTTATCAATTTAAAAATCCATATATTTAATTGGATCCCATAGGTATCTATGAAAGAAATATACCAATGGGATTTTTTACTTGCTAGGATGGTACCATGGAGCATCGTCCAGCCATTCTTTGTTTCATTTCCTCT
>NC_045030.1:55170016-55194804 GCF_008632895.1 Mastomys coucha | reverse complement strand
GGGGGGAGGGGACAGAATGAGTAGTCAGGAACAATGTAAAAGCATAGCAATCTTGTGAAGCCTTTCTTTCTGTACTGTTTGAGTGTTTGGGGACATTCCTCCCTGGTGATGGGACTGGACTTACAGCCTGTAATTTGGAGCCTGTAATCCTAACAGGTGGCCGGTGTGGCTGAGTAGTATGTGCTTCTTAAACATGAGAAACAACAGACAACAGAGGAGATGGGAGTGAGGCACTCTATAGTATTGGTCCAGCAAGGTTCCAGGTTTTTTGAGAATGCATCCTCCCTCATGTGTTTGTTCACCTTAAATAGTGCTGTAAAAAGAACATTCTTTCCTATGATATTTAAAGGGACATGGAAAGCCGTGTTTCTCGAGGACTTTTGAAAAGCACTGGGCATCTCACACCCATTCTCATCTCATCATCTGTAACGTCTTCTGCAGTCTGTGCAAGGCAGATGAAAATCATGACATGTGCACTTCTCTTAGAAGCAGTCTGTGGAAGAGGGGCAGGCAACAACTCAAAGGTGAAAGAGGGCACAATGTTCCATGGCACACTGGCGCTGAAAATGACTTCAGGGAAAGTTGTCAAGCTTTATGGACTCCCGTGGGGCAACACTGGCCTATTCTATCACATGTCATCTGTCTAATTAGGGACCCTTTCAGTCAGATAAGCCTTTTCAGCAACATTGATCCCAAATTCACCACCAGTTTCTCTGCAATGACTCTTGAGACCTTGAAACCCACTTTTTGTTAATGGGGCTGATATACTTTAAGTTTTTGCCCTTGGCTCCATATCACATTCACAGTGTAAACTCAATGTGGCACCTTGTTTTTTTCTGGTAGGCCACTTGAAAAAAAAATCAAAAGGTTTCTAACATGAAGGGCACACATTGCTCCTAGTCTAGTGCCTGAGCGAACAGGCTTGCAAGAACTCGGTAGCAGCGTGGAATGATGCTGCTCTCATGATTTATTCAACAAACATTTACTAAGCACTTACTCAAGGTCAAGCCACTTGCCAGGCTCTGGAGGGAAATCTCACCCTTGAGGAGATCACAGTCAGCTAAGAAAGATAAGCAGTAAACAGGTAATTATGCAACCGTTTTCTCTGTGCTGGCAACTCTTGTCCCCTGAGTGCTTGAGGATTGTGGGTGCCTCGGGCATAGTCAAAACTCCATGGGAAGAACAAGCAGTCTGTTGTTCACTTTGGACTTTACATTAGCCAAAAGCTGAACACTTGCCTTTTAAAAAGCACAACTTTTATAATGTTAGCTCAAAAGATATGTTTTGTAGTGGTCCACTGATTTCTTTCTCTCTCTGAAATAACTAATGATAGGTTTTGTGATGCTTCCAGAGTACTAAAAAATAAAAGTGGATCAGACAGGACAATACAGAAGCACATCAGTATGCTGTGAAGCCCGAATCCATAATATACAAATAATTGCACCTCCAAAATATAAAGGCAAGCAAACAAAGAGCAAAATGGTAAAAACTATGACAACTATGACTTATAAAAGAGACAGAGTACACAATGTGGATCAAGTAATGATTTGTGCAGACAAAGTATCCAAGGTGAGAATCATACTGAGGAAGCCAGTTACTTTCTGACCTTAATTCCCTAGTCAGTAGGATGGGTGGTAGGTATGTCAGTCTTAAATGTTCACATTCTTTTTGAAGCTGATGGAACCTTGGGTTTCCCTTGCAATGCTGCATGCACGGTTCCTGACTGCAGTATACAGGAAGTTCTCTTTTCGGACCCTTCACTACACACACCTAGGCAATGCTTTCTCCAGTCATTCAGCTTTAAGGTCAGTGTCTGTAGTATTCTAAAGGGAAGGCAGCCCTCCCCCATGTGCATAGGCTTCCTCTTTTATTTCTTTTGTCTTTGTGGCTTGTGGCCTTCCTCTTCTGAGCCTTTTCCTTTGGATAATCAATTGGAGTTCAATCTATGTCAGGTCATTAATTTTTCTGTGCAATAATAAAATCTTGCCTCTTTCCCCATATCCCCACTTTCTTTTAATGCACACACGTGCAAACACAGGTATACACATTCCATAATGATCAGTAGAGAGAAGTAATTAGGTCTGTATTCATATTTCACTCAGAATCTCAAAATAATGGATGCACTTTCATACAGTTTGGTATTAAATGGAATTCTATAAATCTTGTCCAGTTTCAGACAGGCTTGAGAGCCCAGAATTCCAGCAGTGATGGTGTTTTTGGCAAGCACTTTTACAGGATGGTAAGGTAATCATTCTGCAGCTAGGCCGCCTGAAGGCTTCAGCCTTCATCTGACTTGGAACTGTAAGGGTCTTGGTATTATGAGTTCTACCCTATGACTTAGGCTTAGCATGTTTTATGTACCTATTACATGGCTTTCTCCATGCATGAAGTAACCGTTGCAATCATAGTGAAAGACTGGAAAGATTAATTGAATACTTCTGCCCTTATAGTACTCAACAAGAAGAAACTTCTTGGAACTGGACTTACTTTTCTTCCTTTGAATTGTACACAACACCTGCGTCCAGGTTGGGTGTATTTACTTTCCCAGAGTCCATTTTCAAAGGACAACCAAGTGGGCTAATTAGGCCTTTTCTCACTCAAAGAATACAATACAGTGTGTTTACCAATCCACTCCTTCACCTCTGTCCTAATTTCCCCGTTCTATCTATCATTTTGGCCCTTTATATTAAGCTCTCAGTTTTTAAACGAAAAGTGTGGCAGTGCTTTCTCTCCTGCTGACAAAATGGAGAATAATTGGCTCCACAAGATCCTTCCATCTCTTGTCCCTTTCATAGACCTTAACAGCTCTGTTGCCTTTGCTCCATGGATGGCCCTGCATCTGTACCTTAAAGTGAGAGGAATGGTACTTGTTAGAGCCCAGGGATCCACTTGCCACAGAACTCCTGTGGATTATAATAATGACCATCTGGCTAGACGCCTCTGAAGAAGCCTCAGTTAAGGCCCATTCCCTGAATGGACCTTTGTTTATTTCAAAGCCACACTGCTGTTCCAACCTGAGCATTACATTTTGCATGATGGGTACTTGTAGTACAAGTGAAAGCTTCTTAGAAAACCCTCCCAGGAAATTTATCAGTCCCTGCGTGATTGCTGTTTTCAATGCATCTAGGACACAGCCATTCCTTTTCATTGAAAACGTACAGTGGGCACTTAGACAAACCCTAAGCCAGCTACAGCCGTGGAGCTATCAAGTGAAACAAAATGAAAAGAGCAGGAAATGAATGGATGGTATCTAGCTAGTGGTAGGGAGTTGGTAACTTGGAGGGTAGAATAGTTAACTAGCTTTCATAAGGACAGAAATAAGTTAAATAAGATTGACAGATCTCTAGACAAGTTATTTCTGCCCAGCAGAATGGAAACATCGAGAGGACTCACAGTACTTCCTCATTTTGACCCTAAGTATCTTCCTGTTCCATAAACGTTAATTAAGCTTTGGAATGTATTGAGAGTAGTATATAATACTTCCTGTGAATCATCTCTTCTCAATCTTCCAGATACCATGAGACAGAGGATATTATCCCCATGTTACTAATAGGAAAGCAGACACTTATATGTATATTGATAAAGATAGCTAGCTAGGAAGCCATGGATCTCTCTGCCCTTGAAGCCCTTATTCTTTATCTACTATTTGGAAATTTCAACAAGCAAGAAAAGATGCTTGCAAATTCAACAAAAAGATCATACTTTCTCCTGGGAAAGGCTTTGAACACAGTAGCTATATATCCTATGCAGCCAGGCAGATATGGGTGAGCAACCTTGGAAGTAGAAACACATGGGTCTCTTAAAAGCGATGCTTCCAGGTAGTCCATATTACTTCAGCCACCATTAACACAGTTGAGGACAGGCAAAGACGTGGTGACATTGAATACCAGCAGAAAATTCTAAGTGTCATCCACTTCCCTCAAAATCTTCCAGAAGTGGGAAGCAGCAGTGACCTCCGCCATGGAAGGGATGGATAAAAGTTGAAGACAGAATTCTGTTTCTATTAGTTTAACTGAGTTCTTTGGCATTTCCTATAAATTTTGTCTAAATTCCTTTTGTCCTCCTTCTATTGCCTGTAAATTTTTAGGGAGTATCAGATTAGGACTTCCATCCAGAAGTAGGATTAAAGAACATAAAACACCAGCTCCCAACTCCTAGCAGGATGTTAATCTTATAACAGCCCCCAACACCTTAAGGCCATGAAAAGGGCTATGTGTATCCTGACATCACAGTTAGCTCTTGAAGCCTGAGGTTTGTGACTGTGAACAAGACACTTAACTGCAGCCTGACATCTGTACATTTGATTGGAATAGACCTTTCCCATTAGCCATTGCCTGGTTGTTATTAAAAAAAAAAACATGAACTGAGAGGATGTGAAAATATTTCAAAATGTTAATGCTCCACATACACGGAAATGATTATGAGAAAGTTAAGTACAGAGGGTCACATAATTGACATTATCTTTTTGATGAAAGAAAATTGGCACTGGCCTCCATGGTGGTGGACAGGCTTGCTTTCTCATTATCAAAGCCCATTTCCAGATCAGAAGGAAGCTTTCATCCAAGCTCAAGTGCTACGTTTTTTGATATGAGAACTAGTTTGAGATTTAAATGAACCCTGTCTCTCAAGACACAGCTTTGCATCTATTTTGCATTCAGATTTATTTACCTAGAGACAAACTTGTGCATTCTTTAATTCTACTCACAGCATAGGCAAGCCGACCAAATGAGGTGCTGATCCAGCAAAAAGAAAAAAAAAAAAAAAAAAAACCAAACCGGCAAGTAGCCGTTTGCTTCCCCGAAATTGCTAATTTTACAAATGGCAGAATGTTGAAACATGGCACGGAATATTTATTTTACTAGATTCTGGCAAAATGGGCACATATGGTCTTGTCAAGAATGAATCAAATGCATTTCCAGGATTCTAATTAAGCAGTTGAAATTCCAAAAGGAAGAAGTTAACAGGAACCAAGTCGGATTTAGACTGCTTTAGACTCTTACAGAGTACTTACCATGCAAAATGTTTAATTGTAAGATAGCAAACTTTTTTACTTGGCATCTCCACTCTCTACTCAGGGTACCCTACATTCCAGAATGTAGGAAGTCCAGGTTAAGCCAATATTTAGACTGACACTTGCCCCAAGTGCATGTGTACTTGATACCAACTCCCCGGCACACCAGCCAAGATAAAGGATGAACAGGCGAGCTATAGCTGAGCAAAGCACTTTGGTGGTCCTGGGATTGAACAAAGGCCTTGTGTATGCTAGGTGATAGCTCTAGCCCAGAAACACTCTCTTAATATTCCTTTCAGCATCTTTTCACCTGAAGGGAGAGGCCATATCATTTCTTTTCTTATGAGACTGCCATCTAGCATAGCAGTAGGCACACTAAAGACAAGCTGATTTGGATTGCAGTCTCTGTGTCACAGAAACATTCCCAGGAATTTTCTTAGTGATACTGCAGATATGGTTTTGAGCTTAGCTGATAGCTGAGTATCTATACCCTAAAAACAGTCCAAAGGTATGTGACACATGTATGTAATAGATTATTATTAACTGATAAACAGATAGCAATACATGCTAATGCATGGACGAGACATGTAGGCACTACCGTTATTGAAGCCCAGTGTAAGTGTTTGGTGCCACTGGTATGTGGTATCAGAATAGGAAAATTTATAGGAAAAGATGGCAGACTGAAAGTTATCAAATGATAACAAACAATATTAGAAGATAGCTGAGATTATGGATTTTATTTGAAGGCTTTTGAAATTTTTAAATTGATGGCAGGAATGTTTACACAGATTTATACTAACACATGCTAAAACTCTTGAACTGTCCATTTCAAGTGAGCCGATTGTACCTGGGTATGTAATCGCAGCATGGAAGCTGAGGCAGGAAGATCATGACTTTCAATTTATTTTAAATTGGTTGAACTTACCTATTTCTATTAAGGTATTATATAACAATGTCCTCTGGCTGACTTTGTGTACACGGGGGGGGTCCACGTATTACTAAAATCTTAGCAAATTTCCCTGCCTCAGGTTTCTCGCAGCCAAACTTGCAGTTCCCTGTTTAGTTCTAATAGCCAGGATGAAGTATTCCCAATAAAGAACTGATGCTATGGCTACAGAACTGTTGCCTTCAAACTGGGCTTCCATACACACTTGCCTCTGTCCGTTGTGCAGATGCTAGGCACCCTTCATGCTTTTCTTCCCATTCTCACTTTCCAGGGCCTTGGCAAAGCCTCAATCAAGCCACTGCCTTGTGCGACTGAGATATCCTGGAATTTGGTCATCTACAAGAATGCAGGAATTCTATTAATGAACACAGCTGCCACAAAACACTTTTTGGGTTTTTTTTTAATATAGAAAATTGTCAATTTGAAAAGAAAAGGGAGTAGATGCTTTTAACCCTCATTTAAAATGATCAACTTAAAACACTGAGTTCGATATGTTTTTCCTTAGGACCCCTTTGGACATATTTTTTTTTTTTTAAAGAAAAGAAAAACATTTTGAATGCTCCACTCCCCCAAACTACTTCCAGCCTTTGGCTTTATTCCAAAGTAAGAAAATTTTATTTTGAAGCATGAAAAAGAGCATACTCTTGAAAACTGGGTGCTAATACTTATTTTTGTTTTGTTGAAGCTGAATCTCATTATGTAGCCTAAACTAAGGGCCAAAACTCTGCTTCAGCCTCCTAAATTCTGGAATTATATGCATAAGCCATGTTAACCACCTCAGATGGTGTCTTCTAATTATTATTAATAAGTATAAGTTGTTTTTATTAAAAACCTATCAATAACCATATATCATCACATAGCAATAAAAATTACTAACAGTATGCTAGAAGTTCATGCCAGAAAGCAACATGTCTTTATATTTCAAATAAAAAATTCTTTTTCATGAAAATGTAGCTATTGTGTATATAAATATTGGTAAAGATAAAGATTATCTCAAAATGGACCAAGTTCTCATATGAAAATGCTGTGTAATGACAGATGGTAGTCACTATTCCATGTCTTTGAACATGGATATGGTTCTTAATGGTAAGCTCCACTTACCATTAGATTTTCTGTGGAGCAGTTAACAACTATTTTAACAGAATTTTAAAAGTCAATGTGAAATGTTGAGTTTAAACCATTCCCACACACCCTTCCTGCCCTCAGTACCCGGAGAACTGCTACTTTTAGCACCAAATACTTTTAGCGTGTACATCTTTGATTCATTCTTGGCTGGAAAGAATCATTTTGCAAACCTCAGGGAAAAGAGCCAAATACTGAGTCTTCAGTGCTTATTCCAGATCTGATATAGTTAGTTCCATGACAAAATAAGCATGTCTTGAATGGCTGAATAAATGGATGGATAAGTATATTCTCCGCCTATTAAAAAGAGTTTCATAGCACATCATTTTGATCATGGTCCATGCTATGAAAAGTGAAAACTAGATTCAGCAACATCTTATTTCAGGGGTCTCTGGCCTATTAGAGAGTGAAATGTTCAAGCAGAGCTCTAAAGATACTTGCGAGCTAAGATTGGCAAAGCTGAGGAGAGAGCCCTGCTAGAAAAAACATGTCCGTCCATGTACCTAGGGCAAGAAGAGTAATAAATTAATAGAAATCAAGAAGAAAGTAATCTGAAAGAAGGAAAAGATTAACAGGGATTAAAATGATACCTTTGAAGATAAGGAGGACTGGTAAGATAGGCATGGCAGCTGCTTCCAAGACTCCTGTATTCCTGAGCAAGAAAATACCAAGTGTGAAACCATAGCAACTTTGAATCATTCATCCCTCTGTAATGGCACATTTTCAGGATTTTCCTGCAAAAAAACTAGTATATTGGTTCTGAGAGTTTCTCAAGCAGATTGTTATTTCAACTTCAGCATCTGATAGAGGTCTTGTATATCATGTATGTTCGAACGGAGATGTAGAGGTGGAGGAAGGCTGAGGATTGTTAAATTCAACTTGCATTTTATAGCTAAGAAATGGAGTACTGATGGCTACAAATGTTTGAAGCAATGTTGCCACTGTTGAAAGTGTATGCTTTATGATTTCTCATTGAAGCCCCAGCACAAACTCATGAGATAGAAAGTACTATGAACCAATGCATAGATGAGAAAACTGAGGCATAAAGAGATTGCTTTTCTTGTGTCTGCTGTTATAAACTTTGAGTACAGCCATTGTAACTGGTCAAGAACAGATCTGTGAATGGAATGGACACAGTGCAACGGCATTTCTTCAGTTCTAAGGCAAACTCTGTTATGTGTTGAGTTTCGTCTTTATAACATTATAACCATATAATTATTAAGGTGTAAACTAAATATCCTGGACTCCCTGAAAAGGAAAAAAGTTCACATCAGGGAGAGGGTGAAGCCTTCCTTACTTTGGAGCAGAGCTGTCCTAAATGTTGCTTTCTATCATTAGCTATTTGAACAGTGGGTGTTTGGGGGCTGGCAGGAAGTATTTTAACAGAATTTTAAAATATTCTTAATATTTTAAAGTCCTTCCTCTTAATTCAATGATCATCTTAGTAATTGCCATCCAAATGTGATGGTGATGATGATGATGATGATGATGATGATGATGATGATGATGATGATGATGATGATGATGATGATGTATTTTGTGAGTGATTGAGAGGCACATGAGCTACATTATAGTGTGACAAGTAGAACAGGGCACCAAGGTGTAAAAATACAATCCTGGAGATTACATTTCAAGGGCATCAAGTAGACCTGTTGTTACTATTTCCACAGAAGATTTGATTGGGATGAAAAATGCACCTTTGCTTCATCATTTCAAAGCAATTTCATGCTTCAGTTATCTACACTTTTGTCTTCTGAACACTTCCAAGGGCCACCCTTAGACTTCAGCATAAGCCTGAAGTCTTGTGTGATGGAGTTGCCATGCCAGGCCTTTATCAGAGTTATGTTGAAAACTACACAGTAACACTTGACTTTGATAGAACATTTAATCATCTTCCTTTGCCTCAATCAAGTTGAGAAGACTCAAATGCTGTTTTGAAATTGCAAAGTGTAACCGAATGAAAAGGTTTATATCAAATATTGAAAAGCTAAAATAGAGTGCAGGAAGTATTACAACAGGCCAGCAATCTGGAGTGACTCAGGGCCATTACTGTGAACAACGATGCTCACTTTTCTGAACTGAATTATGGGAAATGTGGAGTGAGATGGTCAAAAACAGATTCTAGAGAGCTTACCCAAAGCAGTGTCTGGCACCAGTGGGTGGTTGAGTCTATTATGCAAAGATTTCAAATGCCATCTGGTCATTTGTACGATTCTTTCTTTCCTTTTCCTTTTGAGACAAGTCATGTAGTTCCCCCAAAACCTTGAAATTCTGAGCCACCATGTCAGGTGTATATGGTTCTAGGGTTCAAATCTAGGGTTTCATGCATTCTAGGCAAATACTCTTAACAACTGTGTTGCATCCCCAGCCTCTGTGGATTATTTATTTATTTTATTCTTTGACAGTTTTATACTTTTATATAGCTAGTTTTAATTATCTCCACCCTCCCCATTATCCCCTCCCTTCCCGCTGAATCTGTTCTTTCTAATAAGGCTTTCCCCTACTTCCATGTCCTTTCTTTCCCTAATGAGCTTAATTATGCTTTCAAGCATAGGCATGGGTGAGGTGCTATTTACTGAAGCCTAGGCAAGCTTATCAGTATCTATATAACTTTAGAAAACGACATGTCCCCCCATCAACCATTTATTGCCACTAGTCCACAAGTCCCTCCTGTAAGAGACTTTTCTTCTTTGTAAATTTAATTTATTTTTAATTAAAATAATAATTACATCATTTTACCCCTACTCCAGTCCTTCCCATTCCACTAAAGGAACATCCCAAATGTGGGTTCCTTTAGTGGTGTGCTTGCTGCCTAGGAGGTAAAGGAAAGGGCACGTTCCTTGATCCCCCTCCCAATTGTATTACAGACTCTGTGCTTGCCTGTTTTCCATGTATGAGAATGATGCTATCTACCCTGACTGTACTGTCAGTTCTTCTTTGGAGATCCTCATTTATTAAATCTGAAAAGAGACCTGAGTTCAAGCAACTAAGATGGAGAATCACGGACAGAGGGTTTGGTTGCATTTGGGAATGCTTCTCTGCTAGTTTTGTTCATTCTCTCACAACCTAGGGGTTAGGCCACCATTTTCATCGTGACAAATATGAGAAAAATGTGTAATGTCTTCAGGACTATGAACACCCATGGCAAATTCCATCAGCATTTTAGGTCAGTGGTTGGCTTGTCTCTCCTGATTCTGCTTCCTGGTAACATTGCTAGCATTCTATAAGACTGTTTTTTGCTAACCCTTGCTTAGATCTACATTCAAAAGAATTGTAGGCCTTCTTTACTCTGTCTCTTCTACAATATGAAAATAAATATAAAATATATCATTTAAAAAGCCCTAGCATGGCTGAAGGGGTGGGTCAATAGTTAAGAGCACTTGCAGCTCTTTCAGATGAAGACTTAGGCCAGGCAGGTCTTGAAATTGTGTGAATGATTTTCTTTTTTCAGCCTCCCATGTAGCTTGGATCACACGCCTGGGCTACCACACTCAGTTTAAATAAGAGTTCTTCAACCCATACAAGATTACATTATGGGATGGATACTTCATTGTAGGTAGTTGACCTGTTTGTTTTGGGATATTTCCAGCATTCCTGGCCCTGACCCATTAGCTGCTAACCTTGTAACTCCAGAATGATACCCAAATGTCTCTAGACATTTTTATGGACTTCAGTTTCACCCTGTGGTACAAACTCTCCTTCCATTGAAAACTACTATCATATAAACTGGTTTGTTACATAAATTAATGTAAGAGCAATTCACCAGCAGGAATGAGTTGAAACCATCACCTACATAAACTAGACCTTTAAAACATTTAGCCAGATTTTGATAAACAAAGCTGCTTCAGGTTAGAAAACTGTGTGAACTGTGTGGTCAGGGCCTGCAATGCAATTTGGTTCATGAGAGGTGGTTGGACTAGCAGACTTTGGTAGAAGAGACTGTGCGTAGTGGGAAATCAGACTTCTAAGACACATACCAGGCTTTTAGGCGGGACTTGGTAGCTCTGTAAGCAATGGGGTCGATAGAGATATGAGGATATGACAGGTCTTGAGGAATGTTTGGGCAGTGCCTTTGCCTGGAGGGAAGATGACCAGAAACATGGGTGACACTTGCTTTTTTCTTTTTTTAAATTACCTTTTTTTTTTTCTTTACAGTTCAGTAATTATCCCCCTCTCGGTTCGCCCTTCAACAGTTTCTTATCCCATTCCTCCTTCCACAGTCTCCAAGAGGATGTCCCCATTCCTACCATGCCTCCCTATTCCTTCTGGCCCCAAGTCTTTTGAGGGTTAGGCACATCTTCTTTCACTGAGGCCAGACCAGGCAGTCTTCTGCTGTATGTGTGTCGGGGGCCTTGGACCACCTCATGTATGTTGCCTGGTTGGTGGCTCACTTTCTTCCTCCCTGTTTTCACAAAGGATCATGGCCCAAACAAGTCAAAACACAATGACACTCCTGCTACAGCAATGGAGTCTCTGTTTGATGAGCATTGCACATGAGAATATTCACATCATGGGATGTATTCTGCATGTTGCTCCTTCTTTGACTTTTTGATTGTATTTGGAGAAGCAGAAGATGTAGATGTACAGAACCTTTTCACTGAAAGTAATTGCATTGTTTTTCTCATTATTATACTTCATTAGGTCTTTTAGATTAGGTCCTAGGGCTAAAATCCATATCTCACAAGAAATTCTCTTTTTAGCTCTGTGTCTTGCAAAGATTCCTTTTACATCTATACAGTATCTATTTTATCTTTCTTTCAAAATGTTCTCAATTTGCCAATAGGATCTCTTAATCAGTAATATCATTGTCTAGCCAACCGCTCCATGATCATACCAATATTATAAATGCACTAGAAGAAAACTATTCTTTAGTGTTTTCTTTCTGCCAGAATATACCATATTCACATTGGTGAGATTAAGAACTCCACACATTGAATGTTCACAAAGCTACACCATGTGTGCTTTTATATTTTAATAATTATTTAGGGGTTAGTCTGCTACTCCATCAGTATGGAACCATCATCCAAATGTGAGTGCATAAGTTTTAAAGCAGCGATATGGTTCCAGGAGAGATTTCAAAATATGAGCCCATTTCTTTGCTTAATGTCATCTAAAAACATGTGAGCTGAGGGAAGAACATTCATGATAGAAATCATATTAGCCACCTATGTTGCCCAATCCCAAGGTTGGGAAACAAGAACTTCTTCAAACCCTACAGTTGGCACTATGAATCTGAACCTAACTAGCACGCCATTTGATAATGAAATGATGTGTCCTCCGCAGATGATGCATGAGTGGAGATTTCAGGGTTCCTCAAGCTGAATTTATAGTGGAAAGAAGAGCAAACTATGCTTGCACTTTTACTTGCATCCCATACAGAGCTCTCTCTCTCTCTCTCTCTCTCTCTCTCTCTCTCGCACACACACACACACACACACACACCCATACATACCCATATATACATAGAAAAATAAAATATATAAGTAAGTAAATAAATAAATAAATAAGGAATCTACACTGTGTCCTTTCATATATTTGAGGTAGAATAAAGCTTGCAGTATCACTATTAACAGGACATACAGCAACAGATGCATGTCCGTTATTGTGCAAGGGTAGCTGTACTGAAGGCACAGTGGCAAGTCACATGATTCCTGATCTCCAGAAGCTTACTACTGAGCAGCTGTGTGTGGTATCGATGAAAACCCATATAGTTGGAAAGCTGTGGGAAGTTTCCTGAAGGAGTTCTGTTTTATTCTGGGCTTGGAAGAGTATCCTGCAGAGAAAGTTATGGGCATTTTCAGAACCATGAAGAGTAGCATGATAAATGTAGGAAAAATGTCTTGGCCAGTTGGAGTAGAGGAGGAGGGAAGGGATATGTTCAAGGAAAGAGTGGACTTGGAAGACAGGTGACTGATTCCATGGTATCATCAGTGATAACCAGCTTAGTTCATAGTGCTTTGTTTGGAAGGAAATCCCCCCATAAGAGTAGAAGTCCTAGAGCATTCAATAGCCCAAGTTTAAGTAGTATGCATTATGGGGATTCTTGTTTCTATTATAGTTATCCCGAGCATTTCATTGAACATGATTAAAATCAACCTCTGATTCAATTGTCTATGCCTTTCATGACTTATGTGTCCTCCATCCCCCCAAATACATGAGATATTCTTGTGTGAGGAGCTTGGATTCCACTTCATAACTGTTTTGAGCCACTGTGTGTAGTAACCATTTTTCTAGAAGCAGAACCATCTGCAGTTGGCATTTAAAATGAATCTATGGGTTGGAGACCATAAAAGAGCAAATAGCACTGTTTTACAAATGAACAAGGAGGTTTACCAGCTATTTCTGGGCATCCTTCCAAACCTAAAGTCATACACATCACCCAAAATGCATAAAGTTGGGTCATTAGGATGTCATGCTTATGGGTGCCGGAACTTTGTTATGTTCGTTTTTTGTATTCACAGCACCAAGAATAGTCGCTGGCACACAGTAGAGGCTCAACATCCTCTCTTTAAATAATAAGCCAGGAATTACTGAATTTTCTAAGTTTTGATACCAGTGTTATTTGAACAATCATCTTTATTATAACTCTGTCCTTTGAGCACTGGATTTGCCTGCTTGCCATTGCATTATTAAAATGACAGCTCATACAGTTCATATTATATACAATTCACCCTTTCGAAGCATAGAGTACAGTGTTGTTGGTATGTTCAGAGTTCTCCAGGAGCACTATATCCAGAGAATCTTCCACACTCAAAAGACAAAGTCCTTATAATTTAGCGGGCCCTTCTAATTTTTCTGCACAGACTTTAGTAGTTAGGAATTTGTTCACTGTCTCTACAGTTTCACCTTTATTGTACCTTTCATATAAACAAGATTAACATTATGTGGTCTTTATATCTGGCCTTTTTCATTTAGCTATGCATTTCAGTGATACAGAAAAGTCAGTCCTTCACTACTCTTTGTCTAACATCCCATTGTATAGATATACCATATTTATTAAGTCTATACTATTAGGTAACTAGGGATAATGTTGTTTTCGACATACAGCTGCTGTAAACATGCAGGGTTTTGAGGGCCATGTGTTTTCTGTTCCCTTGAGTATGAAATTAAGAGTAGAATCACTGGGCCCTGCAATAACGTGAGGTTTAGGTTTTTTGAGAAACTGTCAAGAGTGTAGTCCAAAGTGGCTCTACCATTTCAAACTCCCACCAGAAGCATACAGGATCCCCCTTCTCTGTACCTTTGCCAACATTTGTTATTGCCTGTATTTTTGACTTTCATCATCCTAAGTGGGTTAAGATTGACTTTGAAATTATGAATATATTATATAAATACACATGTGGCACACAAACATGAACACTAAACTATTATTCCTGTGCTGCAGAAGTAGCTTTGTCAGCACAAACTTTTCCTTCTTCCATTTTTAGCTTTCATTTACCTTCATGTTTTATTTCCTCAAAAAGGAAATGAAAGAGAGGGATTGGTGACCTGCTAAGCCATATTTTAGCACTTCCTTGATTGAGAGTGTTGGTGGTCATAAAAAACACACACTGGGCTTTGAGATGGCATGGAAAATTCTAGAAATACGCTATTTCACAACATCTGTGCAGAAATTGTCTCTGTGCCAGTGTGTTCCATTTGAAACCCCATTTTGTGTGTATTCAACTTTTACACAGATCTTGAGAAAATGAAATTGAATTTTATGCCTCTTTAATTTGATTTGAGACCATGACCAGACCATTTCTTTATAGTAATTACAAGAATGTACCCAATATATGACTTTCATCTTATAGTAATTACAGCCATTTACCATTTATAGAGCACATAGTTGAGGACACTATAAGTCACATTTCATGCTAATCACTTTTCTGAAAACAAAGGGTTCTGTTGTACAAATCTGAGAACAATGATAGGAGAAAAGAAAATCAATTGATACATCGTATCAAAGAGAAGCTCAAAATGAAGATGTCAAATATATGCCAAAGGCTCTCATCAATTACAATTCGTGAATTCACCCCAGACGTTATTTTTAGTCTATTAGAATATCTAGATGGCACATTCTAAAAGCTACTTCAAAGATGATGTTCCGTGACAGCATTTTCCCCCCGGGCTTTGCCTGTTTTACACGCCAAGGGTATGTGTGAGTACAGTTCCCCAGAGTC
This sequence comes from Mastomys coucha, assembly GCF_008632895.1. Taxonomy (NCBI): domain Eukaryota; kingdom Metazoa; phylum Chordata; class Mammalia; order Rodentia; family Muridae; genus Mastomys; species Mastomys coucha. The sequence continues at coordinate 55,179,563 of NC_045030.1, read as the reverse complement.
CACACCCAAGTGACCAGCTTACACTTTGAGATTTTTCTCTCAAAGCACAAGGAGCTCATTTTTGTGTTCTGCTTTTCCATTTTCTTCTTTGTTTCTAAGGTTGCATTCAGAACACATAGAAGGGGCTTCGACAGCTCTTTCATCATGTTCTATGAAAAAAAATTGATCTAAAAAAATACCTCTTGAGTCCACCAAATAGTTCTTATATTTCCCCAACATAGTGTTCCTTCATGCTAACAGGTTTGGTTGTTCATCTTCTCTTGTAAGAAGTATGAGTTTTTCTAATAGTTCTTAGGTGTAATATGTTGTTTGTTAAAAAATGAAATTGTCACCCATAAAATAACTTGCCCAGAAGTGATGGCCCAGAATGTACCATGTGACATTCCTTTTTAAAGTATTTCTGGTTTGCTGTCTTATCTTTCCCTTTGCTCATTATTTCCTGAATATCTACTTTGTGCCATGGGCTTATTAAGACATAAACTCTAATAATAATTGTGTTTGTAGTAATTATGTGTAATTGTTGATATTGCAACTATTTTGCTTCCTAAATTTTAAACTTAAGGAATACTTTATTTCCCAAACACAAAAATCCTGAATATGTTCCTTGAAGATTCTTTGAAGATAGTATGTCTAGCAGTGCTGTATATTGAACTCAGTGCCTTCTGCACACTAAGCACACTTTATATTTAAAAGCCACATCACCAGACTGAAGAAAATAATTGTAATGGATATGGAAGATCCCAGATTAAGCTTCTATGAAAATTTATTCTTTATCATTGGTTGTTTATTTTGTCTCTAGTTTGTTATCATAATTATGGTAGATTTGTCATCATTTTACAGTGTACACATTTTTATGGTTGCTTATATATTAGTTAAATTTTACTTCAGAATGTTTTACTAATGTGAACATTTACTAGCTGCTTATGAGGCCTTCTAAAACACAGAACAGGACATCACTCAACAGACGACCAAAGGATGTGAAAGAGTTAACTCACCCCTTTGCTTTCAAGGAGAATCTGAATGATCACCAAGACAAGAAGTACAGTTTTTCTTCAATGTCTCATGTTTATTTATATATTTATGCCTCTGTACATACATGTGTGCAGATGCCTATGAAGTCCAAAAGAGGGTGTCAGATCCCCTGGAACTAGAGTCAGAGTCTCAGTGAGCCATCTGACATGGTTTCTAGGAGCTAAACTGTGGTCTTTCTGGAAGAGTCGCAAGTGCCTGTAACTGTTCAGCCAACTCTCAAAGAGACAATCTCTTGATTGTCTCGTCTGCCAAACAGGGTGAATAATGAGTTTTAAGAGGAAAGATATGCGATAATATTGATAACAATTCACCTCTTCAAAGCCAGTTTTTATAATAGAAATCATAAAATTTTCTAAGAGTTCTTTCTATAGGGATAGAGGTAGATCTAGGGATTTGTGGCCAGTTAGTTGTAGGAGTTCAGGCAATATATGTATGATAAGTTATATAAGGTAAGAGTGTACAGGAAGAATGGCATTGATATAAACTTGAAGAAGCAGTCCAAATACTTATTATCTACTATGCATCAGAACTGGAACTAGGTATTATATATGTATGATACAGAGATAACACAATTCTTACCTTCAGAGTTTAAAATCTAGTAGCAACAGCAAGCATGGATCATAGCATGGCTCTGCTGCTGGTATTTTCAGTGGTTCCGGGGATGTATATAATGTCTTTGATTGTCTCATCTGCCAAACAGGGTGAATAACAAGAGTTTTAAGAGGAAAGATATGCGATAATATCGATAACAATTCATAGGCGAAGGTCTGGCACAAAACAATTCATGAAGTAGTTGCCTTTGCTTTGAAAATGGTGTTTCTTATCTTCTGGGGAATGTATATATGTAAAGGAAATAATAAAGAAATAGAACATGGTTTTGCTATAGCCTCAAATTAAGATGGTGGTTTCAATGATAATAACAGTCTTCTTGTTTAAGAACAAAAAATATTATAACATAAGCACGTTGTACCAGGTATAAAAAAGCAGTAAGACAGAGATTTCTGTTGTGACATAACAGGCAGACTTTGGCATACTGAGCTGCAAAAGACAGGTTTGCCTGTTCAAGCCCCATTCCACCCAGACTTAAAAAAAATCAGATATACAAAGCTATCCCATGTTTTGTCTATTCACTCTCCATCACCTCTGCTGTTGCACCACATATGCAGTTAAGGATACCTAAAGTCCATTTTGTCCTGGTAGAATTTTGTGAGCCTGCCTCTCACTGGCCTGGAACTGACTACCAAGTCCAAGCTTTATTGGACTTGGTGATATTTGTCTCTTGCACTATATCCAAAGAACAACTTCTGTAGTTCGAGATTAAACAGGGCACCGAAGAGCTCTAAGTGTCTAGCCAAAGAAGATAGAAGCTGGAAATGCTGCAGTGGCCTGTCTATGAACTGCAATTGATGAACGTACTTTCCCCCCTGAGCCACTTTCCTGTTCCAGGGTGGAAGCTGCTCTATTTCAGTGATAAGTGCTGACTTCTCCGGTCCTGGAGCTCATGCATCGAATGCCTCCAGGTTTAGCAGGAATGAAGGACAAATTAACTGTTCTTTCAAAGTACTAATGCTTCAGGGTCTTGTGAAATAAAACCTTGGCTGAATGGAAAATATTATTGTATTCCTGATTTCAAAAGTTACTTGTTTACCTGTTGCTCATAAAGCACAGGGTAATTTGTGGTTCGGAAAAAGGTAATCTTTGTCTGATGGGTTTCATTTCAGCACCACAGACTTTTCTGAAGATTGCAAAGATGTTCTATTGCTACACATTTGTACAGCTCACCCCGAGGAAGGAGAATTAGTGTCTGCTAATACTTTCCTGCCTGCCAATTTTCCCTCACTGATTCAACCTTTGGAACTGATTTAATCAATGTATCAGCACATTATTCAAGGGGGGGGTGGGTGTTATTACATCAAAGCTTTCACAAAGGCTGATGATTCATACAGATGCTATTCAGGACTTTTTAATCACACTGTATAAAAGAAGCGAATGTGAAGGTTGCTTATGCCTGGAATTTTGATGAAAAGTAAAATATTAAGGAGACGTAGGATAAGCCTGGGTCTCGAATCTATGTATACAGCTATTTCTTCTGAGGAAGAAAACTAAGCATTTTCTATAATAATAAAAAAAAGAAGAATGTTCTAGCACAAAAAGGCAGACCTACTCTGATGGGCAAATATGATGCAAGTGAGGGAGTTGAGGTTGTGTGAAGGAAAATGAAATGTTGAGCCTCTTCTCTCTAGTGTTCACTAGGGGAAAAAGTCCTAGCATTAGGAACAGACCCGAGTTTATAGCCCTTAGTTTTTGGCATTTGAATGTCCTCAGTGCTTATGGTCCTTATTTGATGTCTTTCATTTGTCCCAAGTGTTCATGAGGACCAAAAGCTAGTGAGTCCCATGTAGAACTTTCTTGTCTTATACATACTCAATTCTTCATATACATAAATCAGAATCTCAGAATTCAAGTGAAGCACGTGTGCATGTGTGTACAGTGTACACTCAGGTCTGTGTTTAGGAGTATGCATGTATCCATAGTCATGCATGAGTGTATGCACATAGGTTTGTAAGTGTTTGCACATCTGTGCGTGGAAGGGGCCAGTTCCTTAGAAGCTTCCCACCTTGGGATTTTGTTTTCACTTTTGAGACAGGGCCTCTTTATTGGGACTTGAGAATTATCAATTAGGTTCTGATGGCTAGCCAAGGAGCCCCAGGAATCCACATGGTCCCTGCCACCACAGTACCATGTTTGTAAGAGCATGCCACCAGACCCAGTTTTTATGTGGATACTGTGGCTCTGATTCAGTACCTTATAGTTGTAAGCATTTTATATAGAGCATTTCTCCAGACCCAGTAAAAATCTCTTCACTGTGAGGTCTGAGGCAATGGAACCCATTGGAGGTATAGAGGCCTTGGGTCATTAGAAAAGCCTTTCTGATCAACAGTGGACAGTATCAGCTGACTGTGCTAAGTAAAGAGAAGACAAAAAAACGAAACAAAACCCAAAAAACTCTAAAGGTTTTGTATTCAACTAAACATGGATTTGAACTATTTTTCACTGTTTATAAACTGTAGAATCATGGCCAAACTTCTTTTATTTTAAAGATATATCAACTTATAAAAATTTACATGTGTAAATGTTGCATGTGTGCATATCTGTGCACACCATGAATGCCTTGTATCTGTGGAGGCCAGAAGAGGTTGTCAGATCCCCTGGACAGAAGTTACAGATAGCTATGAGTCACCACGTAGATTCTGGGAATTGAACCTACATTTTCTTCAGGAGCTCCCAATGCTCTTAAGTACTGAGCCTTCTCTCCAGTCCTTTGAGAAGCTTCTTGATCTCTTTTGTGGTTTCAGTTCATTAGTATAAAGGACAGCTCCCTAAAGAGGAGCAGAAATGATTTTATCATATGAAATATGGAGAATAAACTACCATACCTGCCAGAGGGACTGGTTCAGGGACGACTGGAAGGAACAGCAGCAACAACAGCTATGGTAGCAGTAACCTTCAAGAACAAAGTCCTCAGTCATCTAAAGTCACAAAGATGCCTCCTTTGAAGCTCCCTTTGATGGAGGCCATATCTTTTACCTTTGCTCCTTACTGTCTATCTAGACTTTAGTGAACTGAACTCATCATTTTATGGATACAGGATCTCCTTTAGCTTAGGGTCTTGAATTTATTGTGTAGCTAATCATAATCTTGAACTTTGGTAGCACATACATAGCAATAACTTCACCATTGACTGTTCATTTCTTCAACTGGCAGCATTGGCTGCAAGTATTACCATCTTTGTGGATAATGACCAAGTTCTTACAGCCCATTTAAGATCAATATACTCATGACAGAAAGGCCTAGACCACCTCTTTCAAAGTCTGATTGAATCAACTCCAATGATAGCACATGAAAGCTTGTGAGAAATTGGAAGCCTGAAGCTTCCGCCTCATCCTACTGAAGACCAATCCTCATATGATTGCCTTCTAAAAGTAAGATTTTATTGCTGCAGTGTTCATTGGCACATACTGTCACTCTTCTTTGATTGTCACAGTGCTCTGCGTGTTAAGCTACATATACTGTGTATTATTTTTTCCAAGAGAGAAGTGAATCCTTGAAGAGTTGAGTGCTTTGCTTCGGGTCACACATCTTCCTTAATGGCTAGGCCAGGATTCTATTGCCAAGGACCTAAGATTCCACTTCCTGAAGGCACACTCCAGATCTATGTCCTTTGCAATTTGATATGCATTTTTTCCTATAGAGTCCGTTAACCATTTATCATTCGTTACCCCCTCCTCAAATTTCAGACGATTAACTGTATGGAACTGCATGTCTTTGATATGCCATCAACTGCAAACCAGGGTGAAATCCAAAATGACTTAATAAAATAAGGATGAAAGATTTATGTGCCAATATGAATGACAGTTGGATCTGTGTTCTGAACCCTTTGTGCCACTATTTCAGCTTCCTTGTGCAAATAAATGCTGTACTTCAGTGGCTCCCTTTCTGAGTTCAATTGCTTTAGTTTTATCTGGGGACCTTGTTTCTAACACACAGTTTTGGTCACTCATGTGCAGAGCTTCTGAGTCCTCCCAATTTAACTCTAAGGATAGGGGTATACAGCTTGTGCTCTTGGAAAACTGTTTGGATTTTATGCGTGAGATTTCCTGGCTTCAAATCTAGCCTCTACCACTGTCTAGCTGGCTGCCCCTGTGCTTTGGTTTTCTCAGTTTGACAATATCTTTTCATCGGCATATTGACATCATAATTCTTACCCATCATAATAAATATGAAGCATTTAGTAGAGTGTGGAATTCACAATCAGTGATCAAGAAATGTTAACTAGCATTCCTTTTAAATCTCGGATTTCCTTTTGTAGTTAATAACCGGTTATCAGTGTTCAAAGAAGGGTCTCTGTGTGAAAATGCACACATCTCCAGATGAACTGAATCACACTTTAAAACTTCACACTCATGTCATCTTGTTCTTGAATTGTTTCTCATCTTCTTAACTTGGATTACTGCTCCTTTTATAGTTCATCCACTTGTACTCCACCTAGAATAAAAAGCACCAAATTTTGGTAAGAACTTTGTATCTCTCTCCTTAATTTGCCAAGCCCTAGGGATTTTACAGCCATCTTGTGCTTCTGCTGATGCTTCACACAGCCACAGCTCTTAATCAGTACTTGGGCTTCTGGAGTTTTCCAATCCACCTTTGTTATGTTGAGCTAAAGTTCTAGAAGTGAGAGGCTTCCACTGAAAGGCCCCAAATCACCATCACTTCCCTTTCTCAGGTTTGAATAAGAACTGGGAGGAGTTAGGGGTTCTCTGCTTCACTCCTTCTGTAGTCAGATCGAGGGGAAATCTCCAGAAAAGTCAGAATTGGGTGGAGTACCACCCCTGCTAAACTACCAATGATTGCCATTATTTAGAAAAATAAAATTGAACCAGACAGAAGACATTTTCTGAACTGACATGTTTAGTTCTTGAAAGAAGAAACAAGGGCATCCTTGTGAGAGAATGTCCATTAACACGGTGGGCAGGGGAAATTCCATTGACCTAAGGGTGACTTATGTATGGGAATCCAACAGACAATTAAATAAGGGAGGAACTTTCCCTTCAGGGCATATGAAACAGGAGCTCGGTGAATTTTCTGCTTTTTAAAAAGTGACTCCTTAAGGGTTTCTATTCAGGTTGAGTCTCCAGAACCTACAGTTGATATGACAAGGATTCGAATCTTTGAGATTCGTGAGAAGAAATGCACTTATCACATCATGAACTCCTAGACTGCTAATGCTGGAGAGAATTTGATGGATCTGTGATACTAGGAAACATGTACCTGTTTGTTTGTCTTTTTTTCTGCTTCTCCTTGGTTTGCTTCTTTCCCTTTTTCTTTCTCAAAATGTTCAAATCCCTTAATTGCTGTTTTCCTTTATTATGCTCTACTCCAAACATAGTATTTTGGGGGATTCGAGCTCAAGCTCTTCCACTAATGGGCTGAGTTACCTTGAACATATCAGTTGTACTCTTGGCAAATAAACTCGTTTCATAAAAGGGGAAAACTGGGTTGAAAGAACTTTCAGGTCCTCTTTGAACTCAAACACAAGAGACTTTCTAAGAAATAGAATTGTACAGATCTTTTTCAAGTAAAACCCGTTCTATCATGCAGTGGCGATTCTAACAGCCCTGTGAGCCAGGTAACAAAGTTGTCTTAGCATTCGAAGAGTTTGGGAGCCAAGATATATTCTGACTATGCTTCTTGTATTAAATGTATTTTAGTATTTCAAGTGACAGCTCACATTCCACATTCCACATTCCACATGATCATGCTGTGTGGCAGGTCATATACTGATTAAGACATGTTTGGAGAAATCTTATTTTTCCTTATGGAAATCTACATGTATTGATTGTTTTTATCTCCATCAGAAGAGATTGCTTTCTAGATGGTGATAGATGACAACTCTCCATACCATTTCATCTGCCAACTGGACAGAGAGTGACAGAGACAGTTTCCATGTTTTGTAGACTGAGCAATTAGCTGTGACAGGCAGCTCCAAGCCCTTCGTGACCCTGTCATAGCCCTAACATGGTCAAACGGTGCAAGACTAGCCATGTCTGAGCTACAAGTCGATGATCAAACTGATACTCAGTGGAAATGACCTTTGAAAGTGACATCACAACACAAGGCTGGGCCCTGGAGAGACTTGAAAGCAGTGCCTGGGATCTGGACTCTGTGTGTTACTCCTCAAAATAACATTGCAATAACAAGAAGTCCCCAGAAAAAAATTAAGACATACATAAATGTCTATGAGCTTTGGCTCATCTCACTTTCTTGGAATTTCTTATGACAATACCACTAATACACACTAGATGCTCACATTTCACAAGGTACTTTCACATGCAGTAGATCATTTGATGCTTAAAATTTGCTCTTTGGAGATAGATCTTATGTTCTGTGTTATAAATGAGTGACTGGGCCTCTTTCTTATTACCTTGGGCACTCTTTAAGGCTTAAGGGCATGGCTTCTAGTCCAGGCTTACGAGTTTCATGATTCTGGGCTGTGCAGTTATACAAGCTTATACCAAGCCCACACACCAAGTAGTCATAACAACTCAGGTTTATTGAGCTCTTGATATGCTCCATGCACTTCATGTAACTCTTCCTTAATTTTCATAACAACTTAATGGAGACAATTTTATTGTTATTGTCTTTATTTTGCAGGGAAGAAAAATGAGGCTCACAGAAGTTAAGAAACTTCTCTGGGTTTCCTGTTAGTAGATGACAGAGTTAAGAGTTCAACTCAGTTAAAACTCAGTTATCTATTATGTGCTATTTCAGGCAACCTGTGCCTTATCCTTTCCAAAAAGGAAAAGAACATTACGAGTAGAAAGAAATGAGTGGATTTGTTTCCTGTGTTATTGCTAGCATCATGGTGCAAAGGAGAAAATATTCTTTTAAAGTTACCTCTTGTAAGAGGCCAAGAGGAGCTGTCCTGATGCACCATATACAGTCTCATTTTGAGGGTGTTCTTCTGTTATACTCACGTACTTTTTCTCCAGGTAACTTTGATCTGAATCCCTGGCAACATCACTACAACTTTCTTTTGGGGAGCGAGGCATCACTCTCCTCTATAGATCAGATGTGTAAAGTTAGGATAGAGACACATAGGATAATTAACATTATATATTCATCATATATTTCTGCAAAGAGGCTTATGGGTCTCACAATTGAGGCCATTGTTAAGTGACAGAGTGACAAAGATACCTGAATCCTTGCTGAAGAAATGCAAAAAGGAAGATTTAAGCAGTAGTATTTCTATCAAGACTTTGGAGTGGGAATAATTTTAAGCATTTAATAAGCACCATGTGTGTGGTTGTGGGGCTTCCAGTAAACACATGACTTCTGTCCTCAAGGAGCTCAAAATCTACTAGCATTAAAATGATCAGTGAACTTGAGCATTCAATTTGGCTTTGAATTCAAGCCAGAAAATAAGTGAAACGTGATAGATGATTCAGTACCCATCTGCTACATGGAGTAGTGTGTGTTCTTCACAAGAGACTAGCTTCTCTATTGGTCTGAATAATGATGGCAAATTATTATTTTATGTCAATAATAGCCAATATTCTTTAAGAGTTCATCATGTGCTAACCAGTGCACCAGGCAAAAGGCATGACAATTCTATTTAATCCCCATAAATATCTCCATAGTGTACATCTAATTACCTTCATTGTGAAAATTAAGCAATTCAGGTGAAGAAGAGTCACCAAATGTACACATACATAGAAGAGGAAATACTCAATGGAGGTTTTACAAAGGTTTCACATGTATATCTTTGACAACATCATCACACAAAGTTTGTGTCATATCTGTTCTTCCTCTCATTCAACCTAGGTATATAGTCTCCAAAAGCAGTACCCTTAGCCATTGTGCTTCAATAGTACCATCCTTGTCCTACCAATTCAGAAGACACAGTAACTCCCCTTCCGTGGACCAAGTATAGAAAACCTCCCTTTGTCAAACAACA
>NC_045030.1:55159663-55169720 GCF_008632895.1 Mastomys coucha | reverse complement strand
TTCTTTTTTTCCCCTCCCTTCTGCACTCCCCCCATTCTGTACCACTTTATGATGTCCATGCTCCCCACACCTGTTTTTCAAGCATACTTAGCTTTGACAGAACTCTCTTCCTTCAGCGTGTAGATATATCTCATACATGCATGCTCCCAAGAGCATGCTTTTCGGAATCAAACAGAATGTGTTGGAGCTAGGTATTTGTTCATTAGGTTTGTGACTTTGCTCATATCAGTTAACTTCTGAACCTCAATTCCTTCAGTAAAGCATAAACAGCGTTGTCCACAAAGAGTGTGTGTGTGTCTGGCCTCTAGTGAACAGTAAATGTAGCATTAATCATAATACTTGAGGGTCACACTTGTGCCCCCAGCCATGTGCAGCCACCTGCTTTCAAGAAATGAACTAAAAGAGCTAGTTGAAAGATAGAAAGCAGAGTATGGAGATTTATTCATTGTGGCCACATTGTGAAGAGAGACAAAGAGATCCATGAAATTTCCCCAATCTATCTTTGGGGTCCTGAAGTGATCTTAGTATTTAAATAGAGGTCCAAATATATGCACTTCTAAGCAGTCCTGGTCAAGATGTGGTCCTGCCTACCTTTGACTCGTCCTTGGCTGGGCTTCAGTTTCATCCTCTAAGGTGGCTGACAAGATGTTAGAATGCTGACATCTCTTTTAAGGAGACAAATTTCTTCCTCTGGAGACTTTGCCTTTTACCAACATTAGGTTCCTGGGGCAAGTGCCCTTTCTTTGGGGTCCACGGTTACAGTAGTCAAATGTATTGAGGCATGCTCAGTGTTTCTTTAGAGTTGCTTTCCTTCTGCCAGGCACTCTAGGGTCCTAGAAGCTTTTCTGGAAAAATTTGAACCTTTATACTGCTTCTTCCCTGCTTAGAATTCAGAACAATCTTTTCTATCACCAAATTATTTGCTTTTCATAGTTCACAAAATTCACCATTTTAAATCGATCAGTGGAATTTAGTACACTGGCATTATTGTGGAATTATCATCACTTTAGATCTGAAATATTTAAAATCACCCCAAAGTGAGACCACCTACTCACCCATCAACCATTCATCATCCCCTACCTACAAATTACTTACTTTTCAAATCTGTTTCTAAAACTTTGCCATTCTGTAAGCCTGAGCAGTTGAGGGGAGATAAATTCTAGGTGGTAAACTTTTCTTAAAAGTCAGTAATATATTTCCAAATAGAAGAAATAGATTTTAACAAAGGCTGTCTTTTAAGAGAAAAGAGTGAAAAAACCCAACATAATGAGCTCCTACTACAGCTGTTACAGAAATTGACTCTTCGATATTTATTCTTTCTATTTTACATTATTTTCTTGCTTTTAACAAGAAGAGAAAAGGGAGCTGTGTCTTTGCATAAGTGAAGGTCTTTTCGTAAGTGAAGGGATAGATTTTTCTAGATGTCCCTGTAAACAAGTGGTGAGAAAGCTAGGGGAAAGGTCAGCAGGTCAGTCTCTTTGCAGTTCATTTCTATCCTGACACATTCCAGGGGAGGAATTTCAGTCTTGGGAGGCACCAGATAACCCTCAGGGGAAACATGGCCCTTTGAAGTAACTGATTGTCTGTTTCTTCAGCTGCTGGTCCACTCACACCACTCAAGTCAATGGGGCCCCACTCATCAGCACTCAGGTACAGCCTGCTTGAGTGCTGCATTGCAGTCAAAGCATTTATAAGCAGGCTGTGTGAGGGGCAGTCTTCCTAAGTCAGCCACCTTAGAGACAAGAGACAAATTCCTGTTGGCTGCATCTTCAAGAAACAGAGAGAAGGACAAAGCATCCCTTGGTGAAAATACTGTGGGATTTTGCTAATGGCTGTGAAGACTATGTGTTAGCCAGTTTGCACTGTGGGACAGTGAGTGGGGTTATCCCATCAACTTTAGAGAAGCAGGCTTCTTGGCTTAGTGATTGTTGGTTGATGCAGGATTTTTTTTTTTATTTTTTGGCTAGAATATTGATGCTTTGCTCACTATGCCATCATATTATAAAGCGTAACTTCTTACTAAAAAAAAAAAAAAGTCCGTTTTGGAGTAACTTTGCTACAGGTGGTTTTTTTATGTGTGTGTGCATCCAAACTGACGATCAAACCCAATGTCCTATACGTGCTCTAGATGAACACTTTACAAGTCAGTTATATCTCCAACCCCTGCTGCAGCTTCTAAGGCCATAAATGGAAGGTAAAGCAGGGCTAATGTGCATAGGAAACCTTATTTTGTTTTGGGGGTGAATGAGGTTCTCATAGTCTAGAAGTAAATACTTAAGACAATTTCAACTGGTGAAACTGTTACACTGTAACCTCCATTAGAATCATCCTAGAGGCTGGGGATGTGCCTCTTTAAGGTTCAGATTCCCTAATGCCACAGTGAGAATACCTGACTAAATACGCTAACTTAAAATTAATTAAAATATGTTTAAGATTCAGATTTCTGCATCTCTAACTCAGTAAAACTTCTGGTATCAGAAAAGAAACATGTAAGCAAGTAATCCTGAGTTGTTGTAAAGCGTTTGATCTTGGACCTGAGCTCAGAGAAACAGTGGTCTCTGGAATCCTTGGGGTGTGAACTGTAAAGACGTAACTTGAGAGAAGAATCTGCTTTCCGCTTCAAATGTCGTCTGTTAACTGTCTTATCCAGGTCTAGTGGGCTGATATGGCTTAGGGCACAGACGGAGACCCCCTAAGTCTGATACCAGAATCAGAATAAACTGATTATTCATAAAGGCACATGAACCACTCACACTAAGAATAAGTGATCAGGAGGTAAGAGATTCTCACTCATTTATGCATGTGTGGATTTCCTCCTTTCCCAAGAGACTCAAATCTGTGGCCATTATCTGTGATTGAAAACACATTAACTGAAGTTGTTAGACAAGTTTTTGACAGTTATAGCCTTAACTTCATCTGTAAGAGTAAATTTGAAAAGTCTTCTTGAAGGCTTAATAAATAGGAATTTCTAAAAGTTGCATGCTCAGGGGTATTTTCTTCTTCCTCATGTTTGTTTGAACTGGGGAAGGATGAATTTTTACCTCCGGCTCAAAGGGTAGGAGATTTAGTAGCTCCTACTAAATTTGCCCTTTCTGTTCCTGGAGAAAAAAATATTTATTAAAAATCAAACTGCAGTGTGGATGAAAATGGAATCTTTTTGCTTTTTTATTGCTGTAGTTAGATAGGTTCCTATAAATGAGCCTGAAATTGTCTGCTTCAATGTCTCTTAAAAGGGGAATATTTCACAAAGTGGGGACAGTTTGGACAGCTCAAGTCTGAGTTTGACCTTTTGTCTATGTTTATCTCAAAGCCTTTAAAGAATCCAAGCTGACCCTTCCCAAAATGTGACCTTTAGCTGAATAGGAGGAGGAGAGAAAGTGAAACATAGCCCCTCCCTAGAGCTGTAGGTGTCTCTCCCTTCTTCCTCGTGTGTTCTTCAGGATATCCTCCAATCAGTCTGTAGTCTTACACCCTACCCGTGTCTCAGCATCTTGCCAGATTTCATAGACCATATTGCAGCTCTCTCTTCTGACAGAGAGTGGCCCAGAGAGAAGTACTCTGAGGGTATTTAATGAGATTGTAGAACTGGCTTGGTGACCCCTATCAAGGATCCGATTCAGTAACTTTAGGCTTGAGGTTTATGTTCAAAACGCTTCAGTGTCTCTCTGGAAGTCCCCCTTATCTCCTCTCTGAGATACTGACTTTCTTCTTGGGAAATTCCTTTGCTGGTAACATATTTGAGGTGAGTGAAAATGTCCTCCTCCCACAGCGTCAGCTTCCTGTTCCTAAGGGTGAGTTACACAATTAGTACTAAATAGTTCCAGCTGTTAAGGTTTCCCGGGGGGGATGCTCCTTGTCAAGTGGTTTTCCCTTTGGTAAATTTGACTGCTTCTAATGAGGCTTCATGCTTTATGTGTAATAGACAATGATGTCACAATTAGGTCAGAGAGCTCCTGGCCAACAAGGGTGAGTTACAGGTAGAAAAGGAGTTCAGGAGGGATGGAGAAGCCTGTACAGGATCACTTGTGAGCTCTACAGGATAAGCAACCTTGAGAAAAGACTGGAAAGTCTCAAATAAGGAACCACTCTCCCCATACAGGTTCTAGTTTCCCTCTACCTCAAATGGAATTTCAGGAATATGTATCTTCAGAATCACTCTTATGGAACCATTTTAAAGTCACAGTGGCCATCCTGAAGATGTAGATGGCAAAAGAATACTTGCCTGGAATGCAGGAAAACCTACAATGGATCTCATATACTGAATATGCTGACACAGAATAGCAATCCCAGTACTTGGGAGGTGGAGCAAGAAGCATCAGGAGTTCAGGGGCATCCTTGACAACATATGGAGTTGAAGACCAGCCTGGACAACATGAAACCCTAGTTCTCCCCAAAGTAAATAATAATAATTATTAATAATAATATTCTATTTCTCCCCAAAGTAAATAACAATAACAATAACAATAACAAAACACCCCATGCACAGTGAAAATACACCTGTCCCTTTCTTTCAATGTATTTTGAAATTTTGGAGTAAATCCTATTTTTGATTATAAATGGAAACCGGACCATTTTTACAACATGTTTGTATTAAACCAGAAACCCACGTAAAGACCTGAGTAAAATCACTAGTGATTACAAAACACCAGAACTGGATAATTTTCACAGACTCTTGCTTGTTAAAATATCATGTTCTAGCAGGGTGATGGTGGTACAAACCTTTAGTCCCAGCGCTCAGGTCTCAGAGGCAGGTGGATCTCTGAGGCCAGCCTAGTCTATATAGTATGTTCTAGGACAGCCAGGACTACACAAAGATATCCTGTCTCAAAAAAAACCAAAAACTAAAACAAACAACAAAAAACTCCACCAATCAGTCAACCATGTTTTAGGGCTGAGGTAACTCATTAGTTAAGAGCATTTATTGCTTTTCTAGAGGGCCCTGATTAGATTCCAAATGCCGACATGGTACTTGGCAACCTTCTATAGCTATAGCTCCAGGAGACTCAACATCATTTTCTGGCTTCTGCAGGCACCAGGTATACACTAGGCATACATGCAGACAAAACACACATCCACATACAAATAAATATATAATTAAAAGTAAAAGTAAAATTCCATGTTCTCAGGCGCTGAAGAGATGGCATAGTTGGTAGAGTGCTTACTAACAGCATGAGGTCCTGCATTCAAATATTCAGATCCCCAGACATACTGAGAGATGCTTGTACTCTGAGTGATGGGGAGGTAGAGATAGAAACATTCATGAAGCTCATTGGCTAGACAGCCTTGATTATGCAATGCTTTTCTGGTTGTATTTGAGATCCTATCTCAAAAAATAAGTTGACCTCTCTTCTTCCTTCTACCTACATACTTACCTACTTATTGACTTACACACATGGGGAGGAAAGGGAGGGCCAAGAATCATGAATATCATGTTCTTCCACTCCTCTCTCAAAAAATATGGTTTTATTGCAGAAGGTTGGGTTGACACCTGTGCAAGTATAGCTCCAATTCACCACCCACCACAAGATTCTGGTGCCCAGCAAGATGTTAGCTTTATGCTGAACCTTTTCTCATCAAGCACATTCATTTGCATCACTGACTGAAGTCAGATTTCATCCTAACAAAGCCCAAACTAAAATGGAGGCCAAAAATAGCAGCAACAAATAGAAATAGTATTTTAATATAAAGACTCAAAATTAATGCAGAAAAACTGATAACCAAGGAAGTATCCACTCTTAAATAAATAGAGGGTCCAATTCTTCACTTATGTGTACCCCTGCTTCATTTTGAATAACTACACACACTTAGCTCTAGTTAAAATTTACAAAACCAGCCAGCCAACTGTGGGCCATGGTTTATAGTATTTATTTATTAAATACTTTTATTTATATTATTATTGTTATTGTTTGTGCATATGATGAGTGTGAGTGAATGGGCCTGGGTCACAGTGTGAATATGAACGGCAGACGACAGATTTCAGGAGTTGGATTTCTCCTACAAAACCTCTCCATCTAGGGATTAAACTCATTTATTAGGGCTTCTGTAGCAAATGCTTTCACCCACTTAGCCAGCTGGCCAAGGTGTGATTTAATTTCTAACACCACATTATGACATTATTTATTCAACTGGGATCCAGATCTTGCTTTCTAGCCATTCTTGAATAAAAAGAGCTGGAGTTCCTTGGAGAAATGATTGGTTCTAAGAATGAGCCTGGAAAATAGTACAAGCACCTTGCAGTGCCAGAGAGGAAGCAAGTCCTAATAAACAAAAACACAAAAAGCAAAAGCTCCAACAGGACACACCTCAGGAGCCCAGTGACACTGTGTCTAGTGATCAAAGCTGGAGGAATCTGAGAAACCAAGTAAGTGGTACCATGCTGCAATCCAGTTATCCAACATGCGAAGAGCACACAGCCAAGAGTCTGCATTAATGTAATTAAAATGAATGAATAAATTCGTGAGCTTTTTAGCTGAGGGAAGACTTTCCACAACAATTCAAGGTGGCTTGTGCAGATGTTTTGCCCTAACAGAGGTGGAGCATAGTTCCTCACTCCTTACCTGGAGGCTGTGGTTCCTGACTTTCCCATGAGTACAGTATATGGAAAAGAAAGATATAGAACCTTCCAGTGGTAAATCCTGCCAAGTGGTACCTCAGCCAGGTACTCAAAGCCAACTCATCAGCCATAAACCATGTTAATGGGATACAGGTCAAAAAATTTCCATCAGAGGAGAAGTCTATAACTATACTCTTCAATTGTCAGGGTCATAAATATAAAAACAAAAACCTGAAAAGCCTGAGCCAAGCAGAGCCTAAGGATGTGTGACATCTAAACGGACAAAACAAGTAAAAACTGAGAAAGTGTGAATTAAATATAGACTGTAGGTACAATAACATTCCACTAACAGCTCACAACTCATAGCAAAGGTACTTACAAAGCTAAGATGTTAATAATGGAGGAAAGTAAAGGCTGGGAGTGCAGCTCAGTTGCATGGTGCTTTGTGAGCTTGAGTAAGGGCCCCGAGTTACATTCACCGTACTAAAAAGAAATTGCTTTTCTTGGCTTGATGACACCCATCTGAAATCTTAGCACTGGGTCCAAAAGCAGCCTGGGCTGCGTTATGAAATCCTATTGTAACATAACAAGAAGTAATAAAGCCTGAGGTGGGGCATATGGAACTTTCTGTTCTTCCTTCCATTTTTTCCTCTGAAGCTAAAGCTATCATAAAACATAAAATAGTTTAAAAACATTATTTGGGTGAATGTTTTCATGCTCCCTTGATTTGCATAACCAAGGTGAGAACCTCTCCCTCTTTGCCATACTTATGGCCCAGTCCCAAATGCAAAACAAATCCCTAGCAGCGAGTTTCCTGAGACAGAACTATGCACAGTTTATATGGCCGGTGTTCTTTGTGTTTGTATGTGAAGAAAATCAGGCATGATGGCTAATACCTAGAATTTCAGCGTTTGGGATGTTAAAGCAGAGACTGCTGAGATTTAAGGAAAGAAAGAAATAAGGAATGGAGGGATGGAGAGGGGAAGGGAAGGAGGGAGGGAGGGAAGGACGGAAAAAAAGGAAGGAAAGATGGAGGGGTCAGCATGCAGCCAATCTCCTCCTTATCGTAAACTGCATTGTACCACCGTCCTGGTAGATGCTAACCGTCACCCTTGTTACTTGGGTTTGCTTTTAGAAGCCTGGACCTCTGTCTGAGAATGTGGTTTTGTCCCTTTTCTCAATCTCCTACTGCCACTCACACGAATACTAAGAAGACAGGACAAGCATCTATTTAAACCTTGAGGTCGTAGGTATAGATTTCTCTCTCACCCCTCCACCACCTCCACACTGTTCATTGGTGCAGAAAGGCTAGGCTGCCTGCCCATAGCAGCAATCTGGGTAGACACTTTGCTTTCATTTTAGTTCCTTAGGTGAAACTGCATCAATGAAAGAACAATACTAAGTAGACTTGTCTTTGGCACAAAGATTTATTTGGAGGGGAGTTGAGATCCAGAAACAGTCAATGCTGACCAGAAATGGCAAAACGGACCTGTACCTTTTGCTCTCTGTAAGAAGATCCTTCAAAGTAAGGGTAACTGAGTCTCATTGTAGTAGGTTTGTGAGTCTGGTGTCTGTCTCCTGTTAAAAGAAATGCTAGAAAGTGGATGTCAGTCCACACCATCTGGTTTCATTGTAGGCATTATCTCTGGCTATAGACAAATGAGGGTTTGGTTCTTGGGCCCTTGAAGTGTATAACAGTGAGACAAGTCGCTTAGCCATCACAGAACCTGCATTTCTTAGTCTGTAAAATGAGGGCACCAAAACAGTTGCTCTGAGATGAAAGGAACTACAGAATAGATGCCTCCTGGATGGCAGTCTTCATCACTGGACACTACAGCTTGGGGCCAGGATAGGAAACTCTCATTAGAAACTGTCTCCAGAATGACCCTGAAGATGCTGACTCCCCAGCACCCACTAGCTTTCCTACATAATACATGAGAATTGGTTCAGGAACCAAACCTTTCCTTCCAGAGAGTCCTGGAAGAAACCTCATAGAGTATGATGTTTTTCCAATCGATGCCCTGAATGCCATGAATAACATACATTTCTTATCTTCCTCTTTTCAGGCTTACAGGAAAGAAGGGGGCTCTTAATAAGGGTTTTTCAGAGAAGAGCAGCTTTGGAAGCCTGGCCATGTTTTCCTCACCTGTTTGGAGGTGCATTTAATATTCTTTGAGTTGGAATGTATGATGAGTTCCCTCTAGGCTTTGTACTCAGGGCCTTGAAAGCCAAGGGCGGCAGCAGCAGGCACTTGCCTTCCCAGGTGCACTTCTGAGAATACCGATAGACTTCTTTCTTTCTTTTTTGCTGTTGTTGTTTTTGTTTTGTATATTGTGCAGCTGAGGACCAGATGATGTTATTGAAAACTGGGGGACAGAGCGGAGGCTAGAAGCAGCTGTTGCCACAGGAAATGAGGCTTCCCTGCTTAGGGAACACACGGCTCCTAAAGGTTCTCTGGGGGTGGAGGGAGATCCAGAATGACAGCTGTCCTCTACTCAGATCTTTCTTTGTGTACCCAGAGGTTAGGCTGAGTTGTGGGTGACTAGACCATAGATTACAAAACCGGGAAGAGAAATTCCAAGACAAATTCATGACCTCTAAAATCTGCATTCAGCTTACTCTACATGTTTCTACAATTTGTTTCTTTTCTTCTTTTAGATTAGAGCCAAAGAGCTCATCCTGTGGTCGATCCACCATCTCTTGCCTAGAGTGCTTGATGTTTACTGTTGCAAAGGGCTGAGTAAGAGGAGACCTTGCAAACTGGTCTTGGCCGCTCATTCTTTACCTCTGCTGAATTTCACATTGAAGAGATAGATATTAAGCATTCAACCTTAGGGGTAAATTCATAAGCCAAAGGCTTGATATGCTGATACTTTAAATTTAGGTCCCAGCTGCAGGTTGAGAATAGGGATTTGAGGACAGGGGAATTTTCCTAGATACTTGAGAACTCATGATATTCCTATAGTGCTTTGCTTCTATAGACAATACTATGCTTATTTGGGGGAGAATTACATACATGTGTCCATATTATTCTACCCAGTTCTCATACTTCTGTCCATCACAGCACCACTATAAAATCCTGGAACCAAAGAAACCCCTAACATATGTCTGCAGATAAAAACAAAGTGAACAGCACTACTGTGCAGGCCACACATTGTTGTAACTTTAAAAATAGACTATGGCTTTCGCTTGACTTGCTCACTTAGCCCACTTCCTGCTGGAGTGATGCTGCCCAGGCAAAGTGGTTCCGGGGGTTTCCTTGGCTCTTTCTTCCTGATTCTGCTTCTAAATAAAACCCCAAATATTCCTCCCAGAAATTCAAGTCAATCAACATTTATTGAGCACCTACCGGGTTCATGGTCCTATTTCAGGCCCTGGAACTGGAGCATGATATTACAAAAACATATGCCCCAGCTGGACCCCATCCAGTCTGGAGATAAGGCTGTGGGAGTCTGGCTGGGAAGAGGCTTCTGGCTCCCAGGATTCCACAGGAAACTTTAAGAT
>NC_045030.1:55157263-55159027 GCF_008632895.1 Mastomys coucha | reverse complement strand
TGTGTCTGTGTGTCTGTGTGTCATTACATTTTATTTTTTCTGTCAGGATTTTATGACTAGAGAGGATTGTTTATAACTCCAGGGCTGAGGGCCGAGTTTACTCATCATCTGGCTGAAGTTTCTAAGGATTTCAATATTAGCCCCAGTCGCTGTGTTGAGGAAGCTTAGTGTCCTCCTCCTTGGTGCCTGGACAGGTCCCCACCTGGCTCTGATGCATTGCAGCAAGTGCTCTAATAGCGGCAAGAACAGAGCATGACATATGAACCAAGGAAAGAAGGAAGGAAGGAAGGAAGGAAGGAAGAAAGGGAGGGAGGGAGGATCACTTCTACTTGGGAAGGGAGAAGTCCAAGAAAGGCTGTTCAGAGGAGGCTATATTCAAGCTAAGTCAGGTGGAAAAGCTATTCTAAGCAAGGAAAACTGTGAGCAAAGGCATTCAAGGTATTGGGAGAACCTTGTTTGGGAGGTGGGAGGGAACTAATAAAGCGTACGTTGTTATAGAAAGGTTCTTTCCAACTGCAATACAGTCATTAAGACTGAAGTATATCCTGGTCAGCATTTCTAGATAAAGCGGTGTGGGCAACTGTAGATCATTTGCTCCTTTAGTGTCAGGGGTTGGTATGAGGCCACCTTCCCTTAAATGGTGGCAACCCCCACAGCAGCCAAGGACAGCAGCTTTGTGGGAGAGAGGAGTTAAATCTGAGAAGATTTATTTTGGTCCCATTACCAGTGGTCTTTGCTGAGCGAGGCTTAACAAGAGGGAAACTCCTAATGAACTCCCGAGTGTCACCAACACGTTCAGGGTTGCCTCTCAAAAGCAAAGAAATGAAAAGAAAGAAAGGAATCAAAGGGTCCTTCAAAAGAAAAGAGGTAGACAGTAATGGCTATGGGGTTTGGAGTTGCCTGTGTCCTGATTGGCAGGCAGGAATTACAGCTTAGCTGTGTTTGAAGGGTAGGTCCCCTCTAATGCTGTTATTGATACGAGATTCTTTTTTCCCACACAGAGAGTTATGTTGAGGAAGAAAGAAAATATTTGATCTCTGATTCACGGACATGTTGAATGGCCCATGCAGCTGCTTTATTTTTGAAGGGGGGAAAAAGCTTTTTTCCCTCTTTTTAGGTCCCCTCAAAATTCAAAGAAAGTAATGTAAGACTTTTGTCACTAACTGTGTGCCTTTCACACGCCTTTATCTTTCAAATGTTACAACCCTGCTGCTTCCTTACCATAAGGAACAGGGGAGTGTCAACCTGTAGTCTGGAGAGTAAAGCATCCAGTGCCAGCACTTACAAAGGGATGACAGGAGAATCTGCTCAGGGGCTTCAGTCTACTTTCTGCCCCGTGCCTGTCTCACCTCAAGCAGGCAAAAGATCTGAGTGCCTGGAGTTAGGAGGGGCCATAGAGAAAGAACACTGAGTCCAACTTGTTCAAATTGGGTTCCTCTCTGTAGATTTGTTCATGGTCATGACACTACCCTTGGAGGCAAAGACAGGCTACATATTGGGGTTTCTTTCTTTGTCTTTTTACCAATCATAGGTTGTGGCCTATGATTCCTTTCCTTTTCCCTGCGGAAGCAGGAGATAATTCTGAAAATGAGTGTCATCTTTGCTGCAGCTGTTACATGGTTCAGAAAAGAGATATGGGCCCCCTTGCTGCTCCTCTCTCTCACTTTCTCTTCTCTCTGTCTCTGTCTGTCTCTGTCTGTCTCTGTCTGTCTCTGTCTCTGTCTCTGTCTCTCTCTCTGTCTCTCTCTCTGTCTCTCTCTCTGT
>NC_045030.1:55151802-55157253 GCF_008632895.1 Mastomys coucha | reverse complement strand
CAGGCTTGCTGTCTATGTCATATGCCTTGTTAGAGACTGAATGAAGTCAAGAAGTTGCAGAAGAGATTCAGGTAGACAAAGCCATGTTATAAGATCAAAGCTTCCCCTTGAAAAGAGTTACAAGTCTGTCCTCGTTTAACCCTTAAATGATTGTGTACTGTACCATTATTTCTGCATCTGTCTCCCTTTCTGGGATGTGAGCTCTTTGGGAACAGCAGCCATCTCTCTAGGGCATAGACAAGATCTAGGCCAAAGTAAAAATGATGAATATTTTGAGTTATGGAGGATCCAGGTTCTCATTCTAACAAAATTTCATGCTTATTTTCCTAGCAACTCAAAAAAAATAAAAATAAAAAAGCCAACCATTCTGTGTAAAGCAGTGGGCAGGCAAGATGAATTTTCATTTCTCTTTCTGGGCATGATACTTCTGCCAGTGCTGACCCAAATCTTGAATGGACACTCTGTGGTGTTTGCCTTGTGTGGACCAGCCTTTACTCATACAGTTTGTTTCTTTCAGTGTCAGTGACAAGAGACTTTAGGAAGCATAGTGAATGTTGTTTGATGGATGCTATGTTGTAATAAAAGGCTAGGCTTTAAATTCTTTTCTACTTCACTTGAGCACTAGAGGAAAGAGATTTTTCCAAGGCAGGTGTAGAAGAACATGGAGATTACGAAGCTAGAGTTTCTGGTGAGAATATTTTCACTCTTATCCAAAGGTGGCACAGTTACATTAACTTTTCTTGGGGTAGGGCATGAAAACAAAGGTGCTCACCTCACATAGGACACCAAGAAGAGACCAAAGAAACAAGTACACTCAAATGTATCTTGGCAAAGCCACTGGGGTTAGCTGGAGTTGCTTAGAACTTGGGTGGGAGTTACCTATAGGATCAGGGTCAACGTCACAGTGGCTACACTCCTGGTAAAAAATTTCTCTTAGCACCTGTTCACAGCTTTCACATCTGCTAGGGTGAGAGGGGTTACATGCATGTGCTTTACTTTTAAGGGTCCCCTTCTCTCCATGATGAATCTTAGTGGTATCAACCCATGAGGTTCTTATTTGAGCAATCATAGCTTCTCTAATTTTAAGATGGCACAGCTATGCTACTCCCAGAATTCAGACAGAATTACAGAACAGGCTTGTGTCTGGTTCCTTGGCCTTGGAATGAGTTTTGAAGGTTTCTATTAGAAGCTCTTGCTGCTTGTAGAAGGTATGTATCTTCAGGATGCTGTGCTATTTATTTGATGTAGTATTTTTGGTTTAGATGCATTCATTTTAGGAAAAAAATGAACATAGTATTTTTCTTCTTTTTGCTCTGTAGCCAAAACTTTACAAGGTAACTACTGCATCCTTAATTTTAAAAAAGTCTGAAATATTTTGAAATGAAGCCTCTGAGCTGTGACAAAATTCCACAAGTAGAAACTCTCCATACAGCCCTCCATGTGACAAGTTCCAGTAAAAACATAGAACATTATTTAAAACATCATATAAAAGTACAGTCTATGTACATTAGTTATATATGAAGCAAATGAATTTTGTATTTAGTCTTGACTCCCATTCCAGAGATATCTCATTATGTATATGCAGATATTCTAAAAATCTTAGGAAATCTGAAATTTTAAACATATAAGCATTCTGAATTTTTTCAAACTCATGAATCACTGGAGACAAATAGCTTGCTTTTGAGTTCTTACTGACCATGTCCTTCATGCTCAATATTTAATCAAAATTCAAAACCATTCATAAAAATTGAAAAGTGTAGCCAATAGTTTGGCTAGAAAAATGAAAACTAATATTAGAGCTCTGAGCTTACCTCAGAACTATTTCCTCAAAATTTCATGGATCAGGTCTTGATTAAATATCAAAAACTCATTAATTTGATTTTAATGTATAATGCAAACTATTGGTCCAGGGGAAGATGGCCATCATACCACTTTCTCATAGTGTATCATTTCACCCCCACTGGCTTTCAACTGAACAATCTAGTCCAGGCTGATTGTAAACGCATTTCTCTATCCTCTTGTCTCTACTTTCTGAGTACAGAGACTATAGGCACCAACATCACACCTGTATACGCAGTGCTGGGGAGTCCAACACAAGGCTTTCTGCAGGCTAGGCAAGCACTCCACAACCATTGTTCTATTGTTACAAGGTCCTCTAAATGCTGGTATCCTTTTGAACTATAACTCTTAAGCGTTTCTCCTAGCTCTGTGATGGATGGTTTAGAACACAGATTCTGAGAGAGGTCATTCGGGGAGCTGCTTCTATCAGATTTCAGCATGAGTCCACATCAAACATGTGGATATGAAGTATCTGGATGAAGCAACTCTCTTTTTGACATGTGTTTCATAGCCAGAAGACACTAATGAGTTTTTTCTTTTACTTCATTGATTGTTCAGCACACCGTGTTATTCCTTACAGTTACAGAATATCACATATTTAAGTGAATGATTCCAAAGTGAATGATTTCAGAAACCATGGTCAGAGCTGTTTTCTAGAAAATGTTTAACTATCTGTGAATGGTGTGTCTTTGATAAGTGACCTCCATAGTTTGATTTCCTTGTTCTGAATCAAATGGTAGGTACATTGTGGAAACAGATCTTTGACTTTAGAGCTTTTGAACTCTAGGGTTTACCAGAGATCTCTTCAGGGGCTGGGCACTTTGATTCCATAACCCTAAGGCATCCTTGATATAGTTCTGTGCAGTCAAGCAGGCCAATGAAGTGAAAACAACTCAGTCAATAACTGAAGGAATGATAAGTTAGTATGGCTGAGGCTAGTGGAATCTGTCAGCAAGGATGGAAACACAGCACTGTTACTTAGGATGCCTGGTAACCAACTGACAGCAAAGCTCCTGCTTAGCCATTAGCGAGATGAAGTTAGCCCAAACAGTGTGCTAACCCAATTCATATGAAGACATTGCGTGTCAGGTGGCCTTGATAGGTGGCTTGGGCAAGCTTAAAATCATAGTAGGTCCCTATTTTTTTTTTTATATTGTCATAGCTGAAGACTTGCTTGATGTATTTAGCATTTAGCACAATGCATAAAATTGGTCAAATAAGTGTTATCTGTTACTCATGAAATAATAATAATATAATATAATAATAATTATATAATAATATAATGTTACTCATTATAGTTACTAAAATATTGCTCTCATTCTTCAGTCATGGAACAATGGGTGTTTTCTTCACTCTTGACAAGGAAGTTTTGGTTTGCTGTTTGCTCCAGTCCAGAATATGAGATATGCCAGGCGGTGGTGGCGCACGCCTTTAATCCCAGCACTTGGGAGGCAGAGGCAGGTGGATTTCTGAGTTCAAGACCAGCCTGGTCTACAGAGTGAGTTCCAGGACAGCCAGGGAGAACTTTGCCTTTTCTTCCCAGCTCTAGACATCACCCTGTTGCTGAGACTGAGCTCCCTGTACCAGATCCCAAGGACATAGTATATGGATTGCTGCTAAACTTGGTCTTCCACAGCCTTTCTCTAGTTGATATTCTAGAACCTTAGTCTGCATCTTGACCTTCATTCACAGCAAATACTGTGTTTGGCTTGGCCAATGGTTCCAGCTGCTCACTGGCTTTGTTTCATTTTCTCTGACTTTTTTGGTTGTGTCTGTCCTTAGACAGTGAGCTATTGTTATTCATTTTCATGGTTAGAGACTTGCTATGCCCTTCTTTGTGATGCTACATTCCTTGTTTTGTTTTTTTTTTTCCATTTTGTGAAATTTGAAGTGTCTGATTTTTACTTAGCTTTACCCTGAAGGCTGAACCCAGACCCTCAAACAATTACTGTTTACCCTCTGGTGTCATTTTGCTAATGTTATTGTTATGCCCGGACAGGGCTGTGTACAATTTACCTTAAAGTGCTGAACTTTTGAATTATTGGGGGATTTAACAGGTGTATGTGTTTTAAATAATAGCCCTAGCTTCAAAAATTAATGTGTGACATTTAATACTAAATAGCCACATATGACTTATGAATTATCTACATAGCTCTTTTCTTCAGTTGATGCATACAAATAAAATAATAAGAGTGAAGTTTTGAATGAGTAGAACAAATCAAAACCATGTGTGCCTCTGTTGTTGAGGAAATGCTAAGAATATGCAACAATGGTTCACCTACATTTGGGACAATCCTTATTTGGCCTTTATGTAATGAGTTCTGTAAAGGACCCATTGTGTGGTAGAGGATTGGTTTGCTGGTAGCCTCTTCCTTCATGGCTTTGGAATCTGGAACCTGTTTTGTTGTTGTTGTTGTTGTTGTTGTTGTTGTTTTCTTCCTATACCACTTCTTCTTTGACCTGTGCCTAGCTCCATGTGTCACTTTCAAAATGAGGTTGAATTCAATACTTCATTCTGATTTGAGCTTTAGCTATTCTAGGAACATCAAGAGAGTCTGCTGAATAAATGGACTAACTCATATCATTTTGTGTTGTTTTTAAAGATTTATTTTACTAATTGTATGTGTGTGGTGATTATATGTATATGTGTGTGAGCTTATCTGTACATGTGTGGCTGGCAGAGGTTGAGGCTGTTGTCTTCCTCAAATACTTTCTACCTACTTTTATGATGGGTTTTCTCAGAGCTCACCTCCTTTGACTAGATAGGCTGGCCAGAGTGCCTGTTTTGGAGCCCTCAGATGTGGGTGTTGCACTTGAAAACCTCGGGTTTGATACTGACATAACAGGCAGTTTCCCCACTGAGCCATCTCCCCAGCCCTTAGTAATAATATTTCTTGCATGTCACAAGGTAGATAACTGTCATCCTCCATTGCACAGGGAAATCATCACATCTTAGAGAACTGAGGTAGCTTTTCCAAGATTACACACCTATAAACATCCAAGCTGAAATGAACCTCAAGCTAAATACCATCAAATCTGTGCTGTTTCTCCTATACCAGGCCTGCTCTGAGATTAGAACAAGCTTTATACAGCATGAGAATTTGCTATTGATTTTTCTATAGAAACTCAGTCCCTGCTTTCTCAAACAGCTTTGCCAGCACTGCTGTCCAAGCTTAGGCAATTCAGAGTCCTTACAGTCCAGCAGCCACCCTTCCAATCTACCATGGTGGCCGAGAAGCTTGCAGAACTTACTGACAATAACACATCCAAAGTAATTGCGTTCTCTCAAGCACAAAGAAGTAAATCAAAGTATATTCAAAATGGAACAGATGGAAAGAAGGAGCTGGGAGAAACATTCCTCGGTCTCTGATTCCCCCTTGGCCGGTCCCCATAATGTATCATTGCCTATAATGTGTAATGTTTTCATTGTTTTGCATACTAGTGATCCAAGACCCAAGTGGAGTTGAAAGGCTACCTGTATTTAGCCGTTCACTGTCTTTCTTTGCCTGCGTACCAATTTCTGCAACTGCTTCCTCAGTTTCCCTAGCCTTGTTAGAAATGGTGCAGGCTTTTGCCTAACCAATGGAGGATTGCCATCCAGTGGTGGATATG
>NC_045030.1:55142769-55151792 GCF_008632895.1 Mastomys coucha | reverse complement strand
CACTTCGGTTTTAGGGATTAGTCTTTTCTTGGCTTGCTAGTCATTAGGAATAGAGCAGAAGTAAAAGAGGCAAACAGAAAACAATGCAGGATTTCAGTCCCCAGCCTGGTTCTCTTTTCCCCCCATCTCTGAGTGGTTTTCTGGGGGAAAGTGCTAGGAAGTTCAGATGGGGTGACTTCTTTCATATCAGCTGCTCTCCTTGGGTAAGATAGTTCCAAACTGATGACATCTGCATTGTATGTCTTAAAAGAGGCTAATGCAAAAGAGTAGTTCACTATACATTAGGTACAAACAGGTAAAAATGAACTTTACTAATAATTAATGAACTGTAAGTTAAATTTAACAATGGAAAATATTTTTACACATGAAAGCACCTTAGAAATGTTAGAGTAAAAAGTCCTAGGGCTGAAGAAGAATTAGTTAAGTGTATACTTTCATACATTATTAGCAAGAGCCACAAATTACTCAGCCGTTTTCAAGAGACTATTCAATAATGTGATGAAGAAAAGTAAAAATATGTATGTTCCTTGACCCTGCAGCTTTGCTAGCACACATTATCGCTTAGAAAAGCTCTTAGATACAGACACTCCTGTACACAGAACTTAAGCATCCCTTAACAATAGAATCAAAGCACAAGTTTTGGAAAACTTTAATTGTGCGACCTAAATTAAAGTCTAATTATAGATTAGGTTATTGCTTGGGTCTTTATCCAGAATCATGCTCTCAGGGAATACTTAAGGATTGAAAATTCTAAGGAAAGGATTAGTGTCTGTCTGTCTGCCTGCTCCCTTCGTTCTGTGTGTGTGTTTGAAAATTCCTAGAAAAAAAATACCTGACCATATCTTAGTCTTTTAAAAAAGTAAAATACAAAGAAAATGGCTGAATTGATACACTATGTAAATAGCAATCACCTCTCAAATGGAGGATTCTTGGTGATTTTAATATTTCCCTCTTTTCTACATTTTCCTTTTTTCTAAAGTAAGTATGTAATAATTTTATATTTTAAGATCATATTTGTAGTGCTGGGGATGGAACCAAGGGTCATCCCACTTGTAACTTCACTTTTAATTTTATAGTTAGACAAAATGGTAGAAATTTTAAAACTGGGATATAAAAATGCTAGAGAATAGGAAATATGAATATGAAATCGAAATATGAAACACTTATATTGTAGAGTCACAAGTACCTCTAGTGTGGATTGCATCAAAGCAGTGAAAATCTTCTCACTATCTTCTTGGCACACATGTTCAGACAACCTTTTCTTAAATACTGTATTTAAAGAACTCATTGCCTCTGGCAACGACTTCTTCAATGATATCTTTAATGATAAACCTGCAAGAATCTATCAGTTTATATTTATAAAATTCCAATAAGACACTCTTGTTTCTCACAATCCTGGGTGACCAAGTGCATTTGTTTGTTTTTTTTTTCCAGATGATAATCTTGAGTTAATTTGACTCCCGATGGTAGAGAATCAATTACTGATATAGTTGCAATCCAGGTTCCTTGATAGCCAGGCTAATGTTTGGACTGAGTCTCCACTGTATCCAGGGTCTAATTTTAATTGATCTTATGCCAGCCTACAAAAGCTCCAGTACTTTCCTCTGGCACCTTTAGATCTCTGGGAGACACCCTTAGATGGAAGGTTGAGGCCTAGGCTGAGCAATTATGGCAAGGGTTCTAGTAAGAATGAAGAATCTGATTATTTGATTCTCTGCACTGCAAATCCCACCAGTCTCCACTTAGAAACCTGCAACTGTATTTAGGAAACGTTGTTTTCATAAACTGCTGGTTGTTCAATAAGCCATAAAATAGCCAGTAGAAGATAGTTATTTGCTCTACAAAATCGTTTTTGTAACACGACTTTAATGTCAGAGCAGTTGCTGAATTTCTTTTAGTTTCCTAAGAGATGTGACACAGTAGATTAACTGTTGATATGGAAATGCAGAGTTTCCCTTAGAGCTGTTGGCGTATTGCTCCATTCTTTCCCCCATAGTTCTGCAGCATACCTAGGGAAGCATTTGGACACGTCCACTGCAAGGTCTAGCCCCAGAGCCATTTGGATTTGTCAATGTCATTTGGAAGCAACAGGAAGGAAGATAATTTTGTCTGACCTTGGAAGGGTGTCTGTGAGTTAGGTAAAACAAGACAAGATTCAGTCCACTGAGAGTTGTCCTTGTCCAAAGATATGACCCCTGTTCTCCATCCCATCTCAGACTTTGTGAAGAAGGGAAGGAAGATAATTTTGTCTGACCTTGGAAGGGTGTCTATGAGTTAGGTAAAAAAAGACAAGATTCAGTCCACTGAGTTGTCCTTGTCCAGAGATATGACCCCTGTTCTCCATCCCATCTCAGACTTTGTGAAGAAGGGCAGGGCAGGTACCATAGACTTTTCACTTTTTTTTGTTTTGTTTTTGTTTTTCGAGACAGGGTTTCTCCCTTTAGTCCTGGCTGTCCTGGAACTCACTCGGTAGACCAGGCTGGCCTCGAACTCAGAAATCCACCTGCCTCTGCCTCCCAAGTGCTGGGATTAACGGCATGCGCCACCATCACCTGGCAGACTTTTCAATCTTAGCTGAGGAAGCAAGAGAAAGCCACTGGAAAAGAAGACTGAGCCAAAAAGGACAGTCGGGGGTCATTCAAGAGACCATGGTCCATGAGGGGAGTTATTAGGTAAAGGCTGCCTGTTCAGGCCGAGACTAGGACAGAAACCTGTCCTGGCCTAGATGCAAGGGCTAGGTAAAAACATAGCCAGTAGGTCTGAGGACACTGTGGGCCTTGCCTGGCACCTTGCCTGGTCAAAGGCACACCTACTTCCAGGAACAGATCTCTCAACTCGGCAGGAGGCTCGCATAGCCTTCCCATGCCTAATCTACTGGCTGCTGAGGCTGGCACTTGCCTGTCCTGAATTTGGGGCCTTCCCTCTCACTAACCCTGTGAAGATGAAACTATATTTTAGCCAGAGAAATGCCAAACAGCTGTGCTTGCCCCTTCTGTAGGCTTGACTGTTTTCCCAGCACTGACCTGAGGGATTTGGTGAAATGACTCAGAAAAACAATCATTGGATTCTATGACTAGTGTTGGGGGTGGGACAGCTTGCAAAAGGCTAAGATTCCTGCCCCAGTTCCCGACCGTCTCTCTCTATTGTGCTGCTATAATGGTGGGGTAAAGGCTAAGTGGTGGTGGGAGAGGCATCATATGAAAAAAAAAGTCACAAATAGAGTTTAATATATGCTTGTAACCACATAGTGGCTAAACATTATTCAACTTTCCCATTACCCTTAACATAGGGCTAGTAAGTTCTCATAAGAGCAGTAGATATTTCTTCCTGAGAGTGCCAGAAAGTGTTCCCTAGCAGATGTTAGGATATGTAAAGATAAATTACTTACCACGAAAGGATTCTTGTAAGTTCTCTGAGATTTTCATTCAATCTGTATTCACTTCCAGCTCCTCCCAGATTTGACACCCTGTTTCCCTACCCACCCAAGTTTTTGTCTTTGTTTTGCTATTAAAAAACTCATGAAGTCCAATTTATGCTGCCTATATGCTCCTGAATGTGATAGCATGCCCAGGATCTTTGATCTCATGCTAAACAAAACCCCAGTACAAAGAAGGGAAGTGGACACAATGAATGGATTCTTATTATAAAATATTTTCATCCACAGTGATACAGCTAGAAAGAAAAATTACATTGCTTCTCCAGTGCTGACATACATTATCATCGCTAAGGTGTTACTCTGTGTCTTTAAAAAGTGTTATTCCTCCTAGGTCTGGGTATGAGTTTTGCTTCATTTTGTGTGAAATTTTATTTTTATGTGTATGGTGGGTGTTTTGCTTTCATATATACAGCATGCATTGTAGTGCCCACTAAGACCAGAAGAGGTCATAGCCCCTGGGACTAGAGTTAGAGAGGGTTGTGAGCTGCCATGTGGTACTGGGAATAGAACTGGAGACTTCCAGAAATATGGTTGGTGCTCTTAACTGCTGAGCCATATCTTCAGCCTACAGGGCTGTGATTGTTATTTATTGTGGATTGTATATATAAGTTACTTCTTAGTTACTATACGTCTAACTTCAGATCCTTTCCCACTTAATAAAACATTCCATTTATCACAAAGAAAGAAGGCAGTTCTAGGTCCATAACTGGTACAGAATTACACATTTGAGCCTTTTCATTATGTGCCTACTTTGTATTCTCAGATCCTAACATATTCTCAATCTAAAATGTTTATAATTTGTTCCCCACACAGTCTGGACAATTGACCCTGTGTAGCAGAACCTTCCCCTTTTAGGCCTCAGGATTGCCATATGTAAGCAGAGAACATCAAATTAGCTGAGCTCTGGTACCATGAATTCACATCTTTTCTACCTTGCTTTCTCTGCCAACTAAGTACCCTTAGTCTCTAATTCAAACTGCTCCTTCTCAGTGATACCATCACTCCACCTCAAATAACCCCAGGTGAAATGAACTTCAATGTGGACAACATACTCAGAGTGAGCCTTGAGATGAGCTTCTTCTTTCAATTCTGATGACTGTTGCTTAGAGGTCTCCACACTCGTATTCCAGACTCTTTGCCTTTTTAGATCTTACCAATTTAACTGACTGCACAGGCTTGACTATCTGCATGGAATCCTTGCCACAGGCTGGCTTTTGCCATTTGATATCTTATGAAAGTCTTTTCTTGTAACTATTGGACTTTTAAATCTCCTTATCCTGTTGTCCAAGAGGGTCTGTAACATAGCTTGAATAGAGTGATTGTTACCTAACCTAGGTAACATCTGCTTTATCTCTCAACATCACTGTCTTTTGTATCACAATAATGATTCTGGTCACATACAAGTCTCCTTCTTTAGAAGGACACACCAAATGATAGTGATGTATTAGTTGTTCAGTTGACAATGACTAGGGCATTAACAACATCTCTTTATTTTTTGCTTTTGGTTTACATCTTTCAAGTATGCTTGAAGAAGCAAAAATTAATAATATAATTTAATTTGTCAATTAGAAATGATAAGAAAATTAATTGTGTCATATTAAATTAGTTTTTGTTATCATCATCTTTCTCTGGGGTTTTTCTTACACACCACCCACCATCTTCTCCTCCACCTCTCACACCTTTTAGGGATGCTCATCTCTGCTGCTATTCTATATCTTTTCAGGGCTTTCTGTCACTATTCACTTATTCTCATTCGTAGGTGATGTAACATATGGTGAATGGTATCCAGTTGGGTTTGTATGGGTCAATAGGACATAGTCTCTCTCTTTTAAAAAAGATTTATTTATTTTAATTTATATCTCCGAATGTTACACACCTACTACCAAGAGAGTGTCAGAAGAGAGCATTAGATCCCCTGGAACTTATGTTAGGGATTATTTTGAGCCACCATGTAGGTGCTGGGAATCAAACCCAGGTCATGTTCAAAAGTACCTCTTCATATGGTTTTGCAAACATTTTTTTGCCCTCTCTCCAGCCTCAAGCATACTCATTTTTTTCCCTAAAAATTGGGCTTTGATTAGTGATTAGTTTATGAAAAGACAGACTGTGGTGATTCAAACTAGTCAGTTGAATGTAACTGAGATCAGTGTGAGAACAGAAAGTGCCTGACATATGTGGAATACCATGAGACTAGAGGAGACATGTCCTGCCCTGGGGTGCCTATATGAGGAGAAGCCATGTTTTTAGAGAGGAGAATGAGCTATGGCAGTACTCAAGTGGGTAAGATTTGATCCCTTGCTAGTTTGCCAACATTTCTCGTCACTTTAATTTATCTGTCATTTTAAAATCCTGTTTTCTCTAGGCATGACTGAGAATTTACTACTTGTTGCATTTAAACAATTCGGTTTTCATTCTTCTGTGGCTTCCCCGTTTTCCCCTTTACCTGGGATTTCTTAGTCCACAAAAGGTAGTTTGG
Organism: Mastomys coucha; assembly: GCF_008632895.1. Lineage (NCBI taxonomy): Eukaryota > Metazoa > Chordata > Mammalia > Rodentia > Muridae > Mastomys > Mastomys coucha. Next base: position 55,145,880 of record NC_045030.1, on the reverse strand, counting down.
TCTTTTGATCTTTGGTTTTGCTGTGAGGACAGCTTCGGCATCTGTAGCTCAAACAATCTTCAATTTCTAGTTTGGAGAACTCATGGACGTTCCCATAGTCACTATTACCAATCTTCCGTTCTGACAAGTTCAAGCCAATCACAGAGAAGTAATATGAAAATAAGAAAATATAATAAAACCTATTATTTTGCAGAATTAAGCATTTCATATAATGCTAAAAACGTTAAACAAAACAATTACTGGTCATGTTTCCTCTTTCAATTAGTGAAATTATAATATAGAAACTCTCATCATCTTGCAATATTCCTTTTTGCCCACCATCTGCTTATCTAACTGTATGGAATATTTTTTTGAAAATCGTGAGATTTTCTGAGAGAGAGAGAGAGAGAGAGAGAGAGAGAGAGAGAGAGAGAGAGAGAGAGAGAGAGAGAATATTAGTCATTTACTAGAACTAAATATCTTTAGGGAGTCACTTCTATAACCACAAGGCAAAGATGAATTTCATAAGGTCTAGGAGCAAATGACTGATGCAAACCTTTACCCAGCTTTTGCTTTGGGTAAATACCCTAATTGTCTTGTGTGTCAATTGCAGAATGGAGATAACTGTATTTTTAAGGTTTCATTGCTAGGATTAAATGAGAAAAGACCATAAAGCACTTAGCAGCAGCTAGAGTCGATCATATCACTCCAGATCCAATGTTGATACATTCTAGATGTTTGCATTTTTACGGTTAAGTCATGTCTATGGTTTCTATAACCTTTAGTCTTTGAAGATTTCTACTGTTCTGGTTCCCATTTTCTTATTTTTAGGTTCTAAGCCATCCATAATTTCAACAAATGTCTAGAAAATTTCTGTAAATGTGAATGGCTCAGAGTTATACAAAGACAAAACAGAGCATTCATTTGTAAAGATCTGTAAGGTAGCTTCTAAAACAATTCTTTGCTGACTTTAAGAGTCAAAGTAGCCTGGCGGTGGTGATACATGCCTTTAATTCCAGCAATTGGAGGCAGAGGACGGTAGGATCTCAGTGAGTTCAAAGCCAGCCTGGTCTACAGAGTGAGTTCCAGGACAGCCAGGGCCCACACAGAGAAACTCTGTCTCAGAAAAACAAATCAAACAAAAAAACCCAAAGTGTCAACACAGAAAGAATCAAGCAGTTCTCGATTGGTCAGATTCATGACATGTCAGAAAGAGGGGTCAACTGTCTCTTATGTCAGTTTGAGGAATAAATCATACTGGATATTCTGTTTAATTTCCAATTTTCTTTTCACTTGACAATATAACTTTGTTATATGTTGTCAAGGAATACTTTGTACTTCACGGGTAGAGTTAAGAGAGTTAAAAGATTCTGGAGGGACCAAAAACTGCATGAGAAATAAAAATTTCTTGACCTACACAGTTCTCTAACAGAACGGGACTAACTTTATCACTATGGAGAAGGGGGTTAGGGCAATTGACAAGTTTCTGATAGTAGAGGACAGAAAGGAAAGGCAGAAGAAGGGTTTCTAAGGGTTGATAGAATATTTAGATGTCTTTGTTCATTGCCTGACTTAATAGATCTCAAGCATAATGAACTACTTGCTGAGACAAATCAACATCCTTTTCTAGAGAAAACTCTCTTGTGTACTGTATGGTTGTGTCACATGTCAGTAAAAATACCTGTGGCCTATAGGAAAGGGTAGAATAGAAGGTGGGACATATGGTAGATAGAAAGTATTCTGGGATAGAGCCAAGCACAGGAGGATTGGTCCCCAGAGAAAGAGAGAGGAAGAGGGTTACATGCAACTAAAGAGCAGGCAAACAGTTACACAATAAAACTTAGAATAGAATAACAGAATTATTAAATTACAAAACAATTTGGTGAATATGTCTAGCCATATAGCCTAGGTATTTGTAAATATATTTCAGTCTCAGAGTTGTTATTTCCAGTTTGGTGCCAGGAGGTAAAACATGCACTTACAGAAAACTTCCCTACTATACCTTTTAATGTCACATATAGGGTTAGCCTTTTTCCAAATTCCTCTGTCATAGCAGAAAGAACTTTATATTTGTACGAAATATAAAGAAACAGACTTTGAAAGAAAAGCAAATTTCCGTCCAGGTTATCTGATGCACAATAGCATAATGGGCATCATTTAGCTGGCTGTGTGTGAGCACTGGGTGCCAAAAGAAGATGAATTGTTCGAAAAAAAAAAAGATGATGAATTGTATTTTCCTATGCATGCTTCATAAAGGAAATATGTCGTCTTTGTGCTTATGATCACCAGAAGCTTAATTTTTCCACTCTTAGAGGATGGTTGCACGAGAATTAGCAGCCTGCTTTGCCTGACCTTTATAGTGTTGATAAAGGCAACCTTGATTCATGATGCATGAGCCGTGGTCTTTGAAACCAATAAGAAATGTTTTGTTCATTGAACATGCAAACAAATTACTTTCCAAGGGCTGAAATTTAAACTGACATTAAGCTCCAAGAACATCTATATTTAATTATACATAAAGGCCAGAAAACAAATTGTGGCTTTAAAATAGTCCAATTAAGAGAAGTCCCACCTATGCAAATAATTTATTTCACGACAACACTACCCTTTTAGTTTTGGCATCATTTGTCTGCATTAGCAGTGTTCGGTTCGAAGATATTTCCAGGGAAAGCCTGAACTTGAACTTCTATTGGAAATAATCAGTCAGCACAGTTTCCAGGGATGGCTGATGCTATAGAATCAGGAAGTGTGCTGGCTTCTAATAATGCTTGCCTCTCAGTAGGAGGAATACTAATGAAATGCTATCAGTAACCATATATTTCTCTCAGGATGTGACTAAGGGGTGAAAATGTAGTGGGAGGAACACAGGCAGGAAAAGCATGGGGATCAGGATCTTAAATCTGACCCAGAGCAATTCTCTTCTCTACTCTTGACCTGGGGTTCCTCATCTGTAAATCGAGAGGCTGAAATTTGATGGCCAAGTTGGAAGAAAAGAAGAAGAATGAAAATGAAAAGCAAGACTCAAATAAAAAATGGATTGGTTGTTTCTATTTACCCCTTGCACTCCTACATGCACACATTTTCACAACACACGCACACACACACACACACACACACACACACACACACACA
>NC_045030.1:55138334-55142736 GCF_008632895.1 Mastomys coucha | reverse complement strand
CACACACACACACACACACACACGCACGCACACATATATATGTTATGGAATCCATTCTATCTAACAAATGTGTCTTCCCTATGGGACACAGCTCTGTGGGTGTGCTTTGCCCCCCAGATAATTCCAATATGTAGTTCTAGCTTAGCATCCTGACTGGCATGGGTCCTTTGGCCATTCCATCAGTACTATTCTGAGACACAAGTGAGCAGTTCCTGGGGACTATTTCAAGCCTTCTGTGTCCTGCTGATTCTGCTCTAGTGGTACGGAGATTAGCCAAATGTGTTTTCAGCTTGTTCCTTCCCAGCAGAGTCTTTCAGGGGGAGGGATGTTTGTGTAGGGTAAAGAGGTGGTGGGCATGCGACACACTCTGTGAAGTTACCATATGGCAAGCTGCCAAGACAACTTTCCAGTTGTCAGCCATGTGAACTTTCCTTGAACCATACAGGGAACCTGATTAAATTAGTTGATTCCCAGCTTTCCAAAAATCTCTTCTCCAGTGGGCTGCCTGTTGAAGGCAGGGCTACTTTAAATTTTTTATCTTAAGGAGATCTGGACCAGCTTAAATTTAAAAAAAAAAAAAAGATAAATAGGGGAAGAAGCAAAGGGAGACTTTTGCCTGCATATCTAGGCCAGTTTAGCAGAGCATGCAGACCAAATGTTCTTATAGAGCCGAAGCATGAAGAGTGTGGAGGTGGCTTGGTTTGGATTTCCTGGGGTACAACAACTCTTAGCTCAGTGATGCACAGAGGGAGAGTGGGACTTTAACTATTTCAAAGCCTGTGTTAAATGATGGTTCTAAAACACTTTAACCTCCTTTGTAGCCCACCACCCACCAGACATAGTGGAAAAGAAAGGATATGTGGGTGGTGGTGGTGGTACCTGTTTAGAAAGGTTCTTTGGAGCAACTCCTGTCTGTGTTATCTGGAAATCGACTGTTCGGTTCACAGGTTAGCAGTGGCAGCTTGATCCACTTGCCAAGAGTTCATGGGTACACTAGCAGTCAGGTTTGGTTGAGTCGGGATAGCAAACAAGAATCAGCAATGGTGGTACTACTTAGAAGAGACAGCCAGGACTTAGCCTCGGTACAAGTCATCAGGAGGGACCAAGAGGAACTCCAGAAGTTCTCAGCTATGCATCTCTCAGGGAATCGAAGATCAGAGATGTGAGACCTACAAGTGTTGCACAGCTAGCTCTATAAGCAAGCCTAGCTCAGCCTCAGCCACTGTCCTTTGAATCCTACTTATACCCTTCAAACATCACATGTCCTCCACAGGTCTTGCTTCAACACCTGTCCTGCCTCACCATGTATCTTGCCTCAACACATCACTGACATCAATCTGCCAATCAGCCCAAGTCCACGCAAGTGGCAAGAAACTGCAGCACACCACCAGAAATTTTTTGGTGTGCTTCTCTCTATGGAGTCCCAACAAATGCATCTCAACTACGCAATGTAAGGTGGACCATTACATGTGTGTTGTTAGCAAAATCCTTCATTACATGTCCTTTCACATGCTTGCTTTAACAGAACATCCTTTTACCTGTGTCTGCTTCAGCTAAACCTTCCTTCATGTTTTGCCCCAGCAAAACACCACCCAACTGACTTTCCAAGAACCCTTACATTTTTACTTCAGGAGAGCTCAACAAGTGGAAGGTACCGGTGTTACTTTTGTGGCATCCAGTTACAAAGAAGCTCAGTGTAGATTTAGATGTGACCCAAGTTGTTCTTGACTTACATACTCAGAACTCTTCCTTATGTTCCATGGTCTCTACAACAAAGGTATTGGACATCCACTACTCATTTTCCTACTTGGCTTCTCAGAGTTCCAATTAGGAAGACAGGTAACTGCCTTCAGTTCCTCTAACTGACCACGCAGAACCTTAGGGAATCAGGACACAACTACCATTCAAATTTTGTTCTAGCTCTGGGCTTGATTTTGCATACCTATAATCAGCAGGGCTTAGGAGCTGTAAGCAGAAGGATTACAAACTTGAGTTCAGAGAGTGCTATGTAGCAAATTAAAGAGAAATGGTTTACTATCAACAGTTCTCATGTTTTTCAATCTCAGGATCCCTTTATTCTCCCCCAGAATTATCAAGTACTCCAAATTGTTTTTTGCTTATGTGGGATATAGTTATCAATATTGACTATGTTAGAAATTAAAAATGAAAATTTAAAAGACCTGTCAATTCATTTAAAATGAGGATAGGACACTTATTAAATGTTTCCCCAAATAGCATAGAGATTAGTTGTGTGAAAAACTAGCTGATTTAAAAAGCAAAAATTATTAGCAAAATTAGTGTTTTGCATTTTGCAAATGCCTGTATTTAGCTTCATAGGAAAGTCATTGGTTTTCATATAAATGCATTTATTTGATCTGACGTGTTATAGATTGAGTTAAAAGTATGTGAATAGAATCCAGCCATATACATGCAAATATCCCAACACTGGAGTCAGGGGCAAGGCGTGTATTCCAGGGGTTCTCTGGCCCACTAGCCTAGTCTAATTGGTGAGCCCTAGGTCCGAGAAAAAAAACCCTCTTGTTTCAAAAGGTCAAAATGAATGACTACTGAGGAATGACTCCCAAGATTGACCTCTGACTGGAAAACACATACACAACAAATAAACAAAACAAAACAAAAGAAAACAATCTCTATTAATATAATTTCAAAACCACTCATCAAAATCTCAGGTAATTTAAGTCATGGCTTTTGAAACAGAGAAAGATCATTAAGATTCTATTGCTTCCTCTCCTTTCCTCTTAACATGTGTTGAGGAGGGACCTTAGGATTGTGCCTCAGCCCTTCCGGGATAGTGAGAGCTATGTCATCTTATCGGTGACAGTTTCAGATCCTGAAAATAGCATGTAATGGCTTGAACGATTTAATGGCATCTCAGAAAGTGGCTGAGCTGCCCACAGAGTGATATAGACGGCAGGAGTCATGGATTCAGTAGCCATCCAGCTGTCTGATCACTGAAGGAGAGAGACAGGCCATAAGGGCAAATTTCAGTGATATACTCACGTGCCATCATCTTAAGAGCTAGATATTCATCATTATTATTTATTTCCCAGATTTACATCAGACTTTTATTCCAAGGGATGGAAGCCAGTGTCAAATACCATGGGATCTAATAGCCTGCTGAACCCGCTGAAACTTGTAATTTCTCATGGAACAGAGAAGGCATGCATCTGGGGACAGGTCCACAACAATCAAGTGGACCTTTTATCTCCAACCTCTAGTCTGTGTGCATGCACAAGACACATTCCCTGAGCTGTGGGGGAGGGGAAGGCTTCCTCTCCCATCTGTCCCTGTTTGTTTTGTTTCTCCTGCTGGCCTGAACATTAATTAAGAGGTCCAGACCCAAATGCCCCACATTACAGCCAATCATTTAGGCTATTCGGGTGTTTCCAATTTAATGGAAGTTTTCGCTGTGAGTTAAAAATAGAGCTAAAACTCTGGGAGAACATGAAATCTTGTACAATACTGATGAGAATGTAAGATGGTGCATCTGCTGTGTGGAAGACTTTGGCAGTTTCTCAAGAAGTTAAACATGCTATTACCATATGATTCACTGTTCTGCTCTTAGGTATACATCTAAGAGAGATGAAAACACGTCTACACAACAACTTGTATATGAATCTTCATAGTGGCATGAATTGTGACTGTGCCAAACAGAAACAGCCTAAATACTCAGTAGTAGGTGAATTGATAAGCAAAATGTGGTGTTTCCATTCAATGGAATATTGTCCAGTCATAACAGGATCAGATTTTTGATATGTGCTACAACATGAGCCAATCTCAAAACATTATGCAGTAGCCAGATGTTTAAAGGCTGCATTATATGATTTTGCTTGTATGAATCATCTCAGAAGGAAAATCCATATAGACAGAAAACATATTTCTGGTTGTCATGCACTGAGTTGTGTGGGAGATGGAATAACTGCTTAATGGGTACAAGATTCCTCTTGAGGTGTTGTTTTGGAACCAGACTGAAGTGAATATTTTCACAGTACATGAATATTCTAAATTCCACTGAATACTACACTTTTAATCATTCATCTTAAATTGCATGGATTCACCTTAATTTATAAATACAAAACATGCATAAAGCCCACCTGAACTCTTGACTACTGTCTACTCTTTGGTTGCTTTTCCTCATGAATGTCTGCGGAATCAGGAACCCAATTCTGAGCTGTGAGTAGCAAGTGAACATGGCATCTTTAGTAGGGATCTTCAGTAGTTGTGTCTGGTGGAATCAGCACATATACTGCATGGTTTTCCATACTCCTAGCTTCACTGTGACGTCATGGAAGATGTGGGTCATGTCTAATTCAGTCTTACATTCCATGTGCCTGAAGTTTCCTAGTGCATCAGAGACATTCAATAGAGCATTTGGAGAGAG
>NC_045030.1:55125081-55138087 GCF_008632895.1 Mastomys coucha | reverse complement strand
AAGAGAAAGAAGAAAAGGAAGAAAGGAAGGAAAGGAAAGAAAGTGTTCATTGTATTTCTCAGTCATGTCTATAATCATAGTGCTAGTCATAATTATACCACATTATCTACTCTGGATAGATACGTGGACTTGATTAGGGAGTGAGGATAGAGTTGTAGATGCATTTTACTCCTTAAATTACTTGGATATGAAACATTTTGTTATGAAAAGGGATGGAGAGACAGATATGGTATACAACACAGATGAATCTTAAAAACAATATGCTAATTGGAAAAGGCCAGTCATAAAGGACAACTACTACCATATGTCTCAGAGAGGCAAATACATAGACTCTAGAACTACATTTATGGCAGTCAGGGCCTAGGAGAATAAATGCAAAGAACAGCTAAATATAAAATGTCAAGGATTTATTTGGGAAATGATAAAATGTTTTCAATGATGGTTGTACATTTCTGTGAGTATACTGAAAACCATTAAATTGCACACTTCAAAAATAGATGGGTTGAATTTGGAATGTAATTGTTAAACTTACATATGTCAGAAGTGTAGGGGATACATTTTGAATCAAAGGGAGATATGCCTATAGTTTGGAGAGATGACCCTCTTAAATGTAAAGTACACATACAAAGAGTTTTCTAGAGAAAGGTTTCTTTAAATTGGGCCTCCTTTGCAGGAGTAAGTGGTGTGTATTTCCAGTTCATTGCCCACCTGATTAGGGATAGGGTCAGAGTGGGTTAAAGCCAGAGTGTGAAAGGCAACTGCCAGGAAGTTGGTAGTTAGAGACTGATTGTAGCATATGTCAAATAAACTGAGATTTTATTTTCACAAAACCAGATGCCTAGTGATTTCTGCTTTGCCACAGAGCTCCCTATTGTGATGAGGACGAACAAGCAAGCCCAATGATGGGTCACCTCTGTAATTAGCAAGTTGTCAGGTCCAAATTCAAATAAGAAATACCAAATTTTCCTTTCATTCTTTGGGTATGTACTCAGAATTTTCATATTTATCACACTCTGACATGCTACTACAGGGCTATCACAAGTGAACGGAAGTGGGACTCGTGCTAATATGTGTGGAGATATTCAGGGAGTATCTCTGGATGCAGATAGCATCTATATCCCTTGCTTTTCACTATGAAGACACTCCTATAGCATCATCCCAGTGAGCTGGCAGATTGGATACCATGATCAACATCTCCTATGCCCCAGGGAGGTGGCCTTAGCAGCCTGAGGTGACACACCAGAACCCAAAGTGGGGGAGCTACAAATCACTTTACCTGACAGATTCTTCTTATGGCATCTGTTTTCCTTGAGTCTAAGAGAAGAAGGGCAACCAAAAGTGTTCTCAAAAGGCTGAGCCAAGGTACTGTCCAACGCTTCATTGGATCTAGGCTAGCCAATGAGATTTCAGGTTTATTACACTAATTGCAAAATAAGACATACAAAAATTTAGCGTGCAGTATTTTGTACTAGGAATGTAGGTGAAGAGAAATAAGGTGGTTCCACACTATTTGTATGAAAAGCCCTCTAGCCTTTGGGATATGAGCAGCCTGAAGGGCAATGAGCAAGGTGCTTCACTTTTTTAAGGCTCAATCTTTGGGCCTGAGCAAGAAGATGGAAAAGAGCATCCTACAGTTACTGTTGGAAAAGAAAACTTAGTCTTCATTCTGTAACCTGATACCAGCTTCCCCTTTGCTGCTATCCTTCCCTCTTGCAGTGGTTGCTAGAGGTTTTTTCTTTCTGTTTTGTCTTTTTACAAGAAAAAAAGTGGTGTTTTATAAACTCCTAAATGGAAAGTGTAAGGGCTGGGGGAATGTCTGGAGCCCGTGTGTAGTGGTCTGATCCTTTATAGATCCCTTTCTCTCTCCGAAGCTATAAATTAAGACTTTGGATTTGATGGTCTCTTAGGAATACCTTTCTGTTCGAATAAGCTTAAAACTAAGTTGTGATCAAGTGTGCATGGCCTGCTTCACCATGCCATTTCATGCCAACACCTATGATTTTCCAAGGCATCAACTCATCCTCTTACCATAGGCACACAGTCTTCTTCCAGCCCCCTCCCTCTGTACTTTGGTATCTTTGACCTACATTTCTGGATTCTGTCTGTCCGCTCTAATCATGTTCTTATATTGATAATAAAAATAAAAACATAGAAACAATAGGGAAAAAAAGGCAGTTCTTCCCCCTCACTGTTCCAGAGAGACCAGATCTGCCTGCCAATTCACTTTCCCTGAAGGTACTGGGCCCACCCACAGCCACTTGATTTATGTCTAAAACACAGCACAGGTCCCAGAAAGATTTACACCGAGTTCTCATCCAGGGCCCTTGTGTTCAAGTGGTTTGCATGCTATTGTGGAATTCAAAATGAAAAATAGTCCCTTGAGAAGGTTGAAGAGAGGCATACATGGAAAGCACTTTGGAGCGTGCTGTTCCCAGCTCTCAGTGGAAGTGTGCTATACCTAGCTTGATTATATACAGTGACCCTTTCAATATCAGCTCCATAGTGAGGCAAGCACAGAGTCTAATGTGCTAGGCATAGTACTCAGGGCTGGAGGACTGAACATTTCTGTCCCGGTAGCTTTTCTTACTAGCAATATGACCTTGAGTAAGTTGCATTCTGAGACCCGTCTATCTTCCCTGTGAAATGAGAATGATGTCTATCTCACAACACCCACCGCAGTGCAGGTAAAATCAATTTCAGTTAGAACTACTTAGTGGCTAATGAGCATGGGGACAGGCATCCTGTGATTCTGGGTTTGAACCTAGACGCTACCACTTACTGTGCTAGTTCCTCTGAGCTCTTTCTTTTCTTCTTGAATTCTTTTATTTCTAGTTGGATTTCTTTATTATTTGCTTTTTTGTTTGTGTACACATTCATACACATGCACATGGCAAGGTCAGAGGAAATCTGGGGAGTGTTGGTTTTCTTCTTACTCAGGTAGGTCCTGAGGTTCAAACTCAGCCTGTCAGACTGGCCAAACAACTACATTTTCCCTCCTGAGCCATGGTTTTCTTATCTGCACAATAATTTTAGACTATTATCTTTGGATTAAATAATTCCTGTAAAGCATGTTAGTTAATGATATGAATGTTGTTATTTGCTCACTCAGGGATAGGTCCCAAAAATTCTGGAAAACGTGTATTTCTGGTCGATTCTGCAAATGTGCCCTGGGTTTGATATTTTGAAGGACAAAAAACACTGAATATTTTTGGTCCTGGTTTTGCCCTATAGTCCATAAAACTTTTAATTATTCATTCAAACAATGCTTCCATAGATAGCTCAGGGAAAATTTAATTAGGAATACACTGTACATGCTCTATTATTTATTTATTTATTTATTTTTGAATAGTATGATAAAACCCCATCACCAAAAAGCAACTTACTGAAAAAAATTGATTATTTGTTGTTTGTTGGGGTTTTCTTTTGGTAGTTATTTTGAGAACAACCCCAGAAATGTTTCGTTTTGTTTTGGGGGGCTTCACATCAGAGGAAGTACATCTCTGAGTCCATGCTTTGAAATTTTATAGCCTCGTTCAACTTGTATAGTTCTCCTCTCTTTTTCCTGAACAAGGAGAAAGACATGACCTCTTAGCTCCCAGCTTCTGCAGAAGACACAGGCTGGGCAAGTGGAGGCAAGAAGAGCAGTTGCCCATCAAAGTCCTTGTCACACAGCTTCTTTGAAATCTTGAAGCCCAGCGCCCAAGTGTTTCATTGACTTGATCCTATACATTGCATCTTCAGAAACATCTGAGCAAGATGATGCAGCTCCCTACCCCTTAAATGAAGACTGTTGGGTGTATTCAATTGCACAGATATTTTACAGCTCAGGTAGTTTGTGCCTTTTGGGTAAAGTGCTGGAGATCACAAAGGAGTCCCAGTTCTGTTGAGAAAAATGAGACTGGCGGTTTTAAGTAGCCAAATAAGAGGTACCGTGCTTCCAGAACACAGTTGCAGGACTCAACTTGACTTCACCATTTACTTTTCATTTGGGACCAGCTTGAATGAAGCTTCCCACCAAATCCATTGTTCTCAACATGATTTGACTTCATCAGAGACCTAAGTACCCCCCCTCCACACTGAAAAGGATTGGTATAGATCCATTAGCCACCATCCCATGAGTCTGATCCTGTTAGTGACTTCACTAAACAATTCTTGGGAATGACCTCAATCCTTTCTTTAGCACTGGCCAGATGATTCCTTGTTAGGGACTTTGTGCATTCCCTGTGGTTAAACATGATAACATGACTGAAGCAGTTATACTTCATGTTGGCAATTTACCAAACTTTTTGTCTGTGTCAACATAAAATAGTAGGGATACAATGAAGTAGAGCTTTGCATGGTTGACTGTGAAAAGATCCAGTGGAGACCTTCCTGCTGGTTTGAACCAGTGCTTCAATAACATGCACTGTGGATCTCCCAGAACCTATACTCTTAAGCCTGGAAGTAAAATGGGAGGGAATAACTCCAAATGCTTACTTATAGTAATCTTATATTGTATTACATATTGTAAATGCCGTTTTTTTTTTCTAGTCTCTCTTACAATGGCCAGTAAGTCTGTCACACTCAGGGAAATTTCCAAGGGACTCTTGATTCTTTTCTGTTGAAAAAGTATACAATTTGACCAAATTGAGGAAACATATTACAAGGTCCCATCTTACAATTACAGATGTTTGCATACAGGGAACTCTAAGGCATGTATGAAAATACTTGCTAGATTTCAACTGAAGAATCAGCTTATGCCTGTACATGTATTTTATACCTCACAGGCATTCTGCATCATGAATGCTAACACTTCTCAGGAAGCAGGACATCAGATTTTCTAAGGTTTGTGGCCCTCCATTTTGTTTTGCTTTGCTTACTCCATTACAAAATACCCAATTCCCTGTTTTGGGAAAGACTAAATTGATAAATAGGTGGCACAGAAATGCGTTCAGATGGCTAAGGGCAAGTTAAGACTGATCCCATTTCCCACCAAAACCTGAGAAATCCTTAGTCCTCAGGTTCTTAATTGGATCATCACTAGAGGGCACCCTTATGATGCCAAAGTGGGAGAATTTTACTAAATTCTGGTGTGTGAGGGTGGGAGTTGAGGGAAGGTGAAAGGAGGGTGGTCTTAGAGGAGGAATGCAGACAACAAAGAGTTGAGAATAAGCTTCTGCCACTGATGACTGACTGACTTGCCAGCAGAGAAGAAAATACTATGTGAAAAGCCTGTGCAGCAACCTTTCTCATAAGATCCATTTTGTTTCGAAAAGGTGATTGGTGCTTCAGCAATAAAGGGCTCATGTATTTGGCATTGTGTTCCTCAAATGAAAAGAATAATGGAATAGTTGAGGGTAATGAGCGAAGTAGTCAACTCATAGGCAACAATCAGACTGTGAGTGAGAAGTTATCAGAAAGCATAAAACTGCTGTTTCTACATTAACAACTATAGAAATGAAGAATGAAATATCCCTCGAGTCTTCTGTAGTTATTTTTAGAGTCTTTTGCAGTCCTAGCTTTTTACTTGTTCTGAAGTATGATGTAGATGTGATTATATCTGAGAGATGCTCTAAGCTAGTGGTTCTCAATCTTCCTAATGCTGTAATCCTTTAATACCGCTCCTCATGTTGTGATGACCCTCAACCATTACACTATTTTCACTGTTACTTCATAACTGATTTTGCTACTGTTATGAGTCCTAATGTAAACATCTGATATGCGACACCTGTTGGGGGAGGGTCCCGACCCACAGGTTGAAAACCATTGCTCTAAGAAGTCTCTAGCACACATGGTATGAGTGCCATACTATTAAAATGAGTCCTGGCCTTGGCTCTGCCACTGCTATGCTTTGTGTTGAGTCCCTGTCCCCAGCCTAATTTCAGCACGCAGAAATGTTGAGTGACTTCAGTAGTCCTTAAAGATGTTATCCTGTCTTCAGAGTGTCTGTTTACGTATGTACCCTCATTCCATAGAGGCTGAAACTAGACTAAAGTAGTCAGAGATATGGAAGAACAAGTTGATAGGGCACTCAAATCTAAAATGTCAAAGATGAGTGCCTAATGCTGAAATAACTTTCTACATCACTTGTTTATAGCAGCCACTTGCGTTCTGACTCAGACATGATGTGACAGGCATCTTGGGATAGGTGCTGAGTCTGTTACCATTAAAAGTGGTAATGAAAGGATTTGCCACCCCCAAAGTGCTGATGAGTCCATATAAGTCACTTGTTTAGGTTTATGGCTCTCAACAAATGTAACCTCAGAGATTTAACATACCAAGTCATCAATAGAATGACTTGGCTTAATATGTCCCATTTAGGTAGCTCCTAGCTTGTGTGCTGAGTACTGTAGAAATTCTCAGGCATGGCCATTCGAAGTCGCCTGAGGAGCTAGTGGTTTGTCTAGAGATCTGATAAGAGGAGTAGGCTACTAAGGAAGAACTTGCCTTCCCAGCCCTTGGCATTGGAGTCTCTTAGAGAAATCCAGGAATGTTTTTGTCTAGGTCTCTGTTTATGAGAGCTGGACTATATAGTTCATGGAAAGTGGTGGCCTAAGTCAACTTTATCACAGAGCCTTAGAATATTACAGTAAATAGGAACTTGGGCAAGGCACCCAGTGGACCATATTACCCAGTTAGGAATGTGTTTGCCAAAGTTTTGAGCCAGATACTTGGCAGTTCTGAAATGAGGACCTTAATTATTGCATTCTAGTCCAAGCTAGCTATATTGAATCTAGAGAATAAACAACCAATAGCTATGAATTAATTGCATCACTATAATTGATCTGTGTTGCATCTCATGTTGTTAAGGGGTTATTAAAAAGACTTCTTAATTGTCAGAGTGTTGAAGGTAAAAATCAATGAACGGTAATTATTATGGTCCTAAAAGGCTCTGTATTCCTATGGCTCTTGCCCAAATACAAATACCAGATTGAAATCCATGTTGGCTGGCAGAAAATGGAATTACATGAGGTTAACTTTGGAAACCAACTTGAGTGTTAGAGAAAAGGGAGGTACTATGAAAGAAATAATCAAAACAGACTCAGACGACTTCGCAGTTGTGACAAAGGCTGGCGCTTGTGAATTAAAAACAGATAATCAAAGTGTACTTAAGAAAGATGATCTGTATTACAGTCTTTTCAGGCTAACCATGAGGTAGCCTGTTCTATGCAGTAAGCATTATTTCATGTGGACTTGGTATAGACTGAGAAAGAATGCAGAATGGTCAAACAGTATAGGGCACATCCCTCCACAATATTAATAAGTGTGGTTGGCTACTGGTATATAGGTATTATTTGGGGGGCACTGTATTTGACAACCTGATTCTGTTCCTAGTAAAAGTGTAAGAATTGAGCAAATAGGGACACCTCATAAAAATATTGAGGAGGCAGGAATGTCCATTAAGCCTAAAGACAGACAGCTTCAGAAGGGTTTACTGAGCAAACATCCATCCCTAAGAGATGCCCTAATTGTAGAGAGTAATACTTCTAATTCCAGGAACCATCCTCAGGAGGGGGTAGATCTTCCCCCAGCCCTCCTACATGCCTCAGGTATCTCCTCACCTGGGGTACAAAGGTCAATGGAAACAGAACAATGAGCTCCACCAATGAGAAATAACCAACTCATGCTATAAACCTGTGTTCTGGGAAGGTATAAAAAGTGTGTGCCTTTGTTCCTCAGGGTCGCCTTTGCCTGAATGCAGGATGACCCAATATACTGGACCATTAAAAACCTCATACTAATTGGATCGTTCTCCTTCTCTGTGTCTTCATGAGTGAGACTCCCACCCCGAATCTAACAAAAGATGGCTCAGTGACATAGGCTGGAGAGTTATTTCTGTGATCTGCTACAGTCACTATAATTTTGGACTAGTCTCATTTTTAAAATAATTAATTTAATTGTATTTTAAGTGCATGGTGTGAGAGTGTCAAAGCCCCTGGAACTAGAGGTACAGACACTTATGAGCTGCCTTGTGGGTGCCCGGAATTGAACCTGAGTCCTCTGGAAGAACAACCAGTGCTGTTAACTGCTGAGCCTATTCTCCTATTCTCTTATCTAGTTTTCCTCGTAGATAAAAATAATCCTACATAAAGGTTATTGCATGTTGACTCTGATTCTTGTCTTCTGCTACAGCATGTCTATGTATAATCTCAACTAAGCATTACAAGTAACTTGAGAACTACCCTGTACTCAAACTCATTGACATGCTTACAAATGATACTAGGTTTCTGCTCTGACTGGATTAGTTTCTCTTCTAACTGGGATTCATTCATAATAATATATTTTATACATGCTGTGTATCATTATTAGTATAGACATTATAATTGTCCCATTTTGTAGGCAAGAGAGTCAAGTAGGTAGTAAATGTCACTACACTGCTACCCAATCTGTATGATTCTTAGGCTTATTTCATGACCCCAAACCTCTGCTAAAACCAAGGATTTAAAGATTTATATAAGGAAAAAAATGAGTTGGAACAGGACAAGCATACAGGCCCTTCTTTCTGGCTCCCCCATCTGTCTGCAGCAGTTTGAACAATCTTTAACCTAGGGTTTTGTAGACATTGGATACTTTTCTAGTTATAGGGAACTAATTAGCATAGTGATTGTGGAAAGGGTTTTGTCATCATTAATTGCTGCTTGTTTACCATTAGAATATACTACATTTGATTCTCAGAAGCCAAAGGAAGAGTGTAGTATAAAATAGAAAAAAAGAAGTATAATGAGTTAGTTGAGTGGTGATCTACTAGGTCAGAGCAAGATAATACTGGAAAAAATGTGCAGTCAACGGCACAGTGAAGAGGAAAAGAGAGGGAGAAGTATGGGAGGGAGTGAAACAGAGACAGTGACAGACAAGAGGGGCAGACCAAGTGGACCACTTGCTTGGAAACCATTTGCTTGGAAGCTCTGGAGCTATGGTAAACAATTGCTTCCTACAAATTTGCAATCAGACCAAATGTTGCTGTAGGAAGAGATTTAAGTATCCTCCACCAAATCAGAGCACCCTTTATTCGAGGCTGTGTGGCTATAAAAGTCTCTGCAAACACACTGTTCTCACCCCATCCCAAGCTCTTGGCAGATAAACAATGTATATGAGGAGAAAGAAAAATTGGAGTGGGGAAATGTTGGTCAATCAGTTGTTGATTTTTGTTGGTTTCCCAATTTTTTGATGTAAATTTTCCACCATAAAGAACCAACCACTTTGTATATTTAAGTAAAAAGAGCTGTCTCCCTGGAGAGAATAATGGCCAGCCACATTTCCATTTGGATACTGTTGTTTTGACCATGTCTCATTTGCTTCTGAATGCAGTAGTGCTAGGCTCTCTGAACCACCAGTAGCAGGTTGTATTGAGAAAACCAGACTAACACAGTTCCAAAATGGGAAGTAGTGCGATGTTAAGCTTAGAAATGGGGTGCTTTAAAAGCTGGCTTGTTGAATTAGTTCATCTCTAGAAAGACAGTGGAAAGGATTATTGCCCAAGAGCAAATGAGTCACTGGGAAAATTGGAACCAGAAACCTGGAATCCTGATTCCTGGGCAAGAGCTTGTACATTTTTATTCAATTTTGCTTTTCTTAAGGTCTTGATTTGGATATTAATATCAAAGTGAATTGCTTTATTTTTTTTCTGAAGCCTCAAGCACCAACCCTAATAATGTAAATCCCAAACGTAGGTGCCATAATTGGAGATTCCTGGTCTAGATGAAGCCCTCATCTAAAGTGATTTTTGTCAGTGGTCTAGGCACTTCTAAATTCCCCAGGCTCCAGTGAAATAGCCTCAGTCATCTATGCCCATGCAATCCACCCTAATTAAACTCAGTGGGTCACAACAAATGACTGTAGAATAAAAGTGATCATAACTTCGGCAAGGAGAATCAACAGGAGAGGGAGGAAATCTAATAAATATGCATTGTATATATGTATGAGATAGTTGCAAAGAAAAGGTGAATTCCTCTTTAGAATTTCAAAATCTCAAGTACTCCCACATTCCCATTATTCCAGTGATAGGTGTATTATCTTCATTTCTACCTTTTGCTTTTCCTACTAACTTGACGTTTTTAGATAGCTGCTGCCTTTTGAAGGTTGATCCCATCTTCTTGATCTTAGCCCAGCATCCAGGTCATGAACTGGATAATCAGGACTCCTTTGTCTTCCCAGGCCTGCTGTTTTCCCAGAATGTGGCTTGCTAAGAGCTAAGGAGTTTAATCTCAGCATGTCACCTGGGCTACCTCTTAGAGAAAACAATAACAGCCAATGAGAAAAGCTCTCTATTAAGATGTAGAACTGACATATTATTTTCTTCTTTTCATAGTTTACTTTTTGAAATTCACATTACATCCCAATTGTAGCCCCCCTCTCCCCTCCCAATCCCACCCTTACAAATCCCTCTCCCCATTATCCCCTCCCCCTCTCCTCAGGGAAGGGGAAGTGCCCTCTGGGTACCACTGCACCCTGGGACATCTACTCCCAGCAAAACTAAACACCTCCTCTCCCACTGAGAACTGACCTATTATTGACAGGCCTTGTTTTCACCACCTTTCCAAAAGCACTGGATGTTCATGGGACAGCTGGAAAGAAGCCTAAGTGATGGCCTTTGGGGAAGAGACCATGCATTTCTAGTGTTCCTTCTAATCAGAAAGCAGTTTCTCCTACTACAAATGTTGACTGTGATGCCATTGGGTATGCTCTCTATACATAAAGAAAAGAATAAATAAAACCAGGAGAAATACTTTCACATATGGTATATTTCTGGAGAATTCTTATTTCAAGCAGATGGCCCACAAAATATTCCACAGGATTGCAGACTTTGCAGCAAGAAAGAATTTTTGTTTGTTTGTTTGTTTTATCCACTGTTATATCCTATAGAAATTCCTGGCACATGTTGGATAGTAAATGTAGTTTGAATGACTCTTCATGATTAAAGGATCTTTTTAAAGGATTTCATTTAAGAACCATTCCAAAGGGAGAGCGTGTGTACAGTTGTGTAAAATAAGTTTTAAAATTAATTCCTTTTCTTCTAATCAGTCTCTCTCTCTCTCTCTCTCTCTCTCTCTCTCTCTCTCTCTCTCTCTCTCTCATATTTATTTTTACCTTTCCCCCATGGAATTGGCTCACCTGCAATGGCTATCCATCCATGCTTTTGATTGATGTACCTGTAACATCTTTATGGCTCATCATTGAATACTGCACCTTTGGACATCTGGACACTCAGGTAAGGCAATGAGCTCTTTAAAATCTTCTCAGTGCAATCACTGGGAAATGCTAACAAGCAGGAGGGAAGTTTGCCTAGAAATAAAAAGTGATACTCTCGAGAGATAACAACTCTCTGATTGAAGTTAAATGTAACCCAGCCTTGATACAAATCAAATCAATAAATCAGTGAAAATATTTAAATCATTTGAGGCTTTCCATTAGGAGAATATAATAAAAATTATGGTTTTAGAAACTACTGTGTATTTTACTTTGGAAATTCCTGGACCTAAAACAAAATTAACACATGGTGTCATATTTTCATTTTAAAAATGTTCTCCTATTGCTGTTTCTGTCACGCTTTTCATTTGTTTGTATTTCCATCCAAAATTTGTATTTTCTTTTGTTCACCAGGCCAAGTGTGGTGCAAGGGCTTCTGGGCTGTCTTCATTGTCATGGGGCAGATTAACATGCTCTACATTTCTTCTCTGTTGTGGCTGGAATGAAACAGTATACTTTGGATTTGGAATATCAAGTCAATTTACGAGGGTATCTTGTTGAAAGATTTAGTGTCAAAACTCACCAGGCATATCATGTTGGTTTCTCAGAACACTTGTTTCCCCAGAAGTCTTAACAACCGAGAAGCAGGAAAGTGAGATATAACTGCACCAAGTACTCTATAATTTTAGAAAGTAATATACTATTCCCCAAGTGGTGATGCAAGCAAGGCTCTGCTACTGGCTATGTTATTTAAAGATAGTCTTAACTCACCCTAGAAACCTGAACATTGTTTTGATGTAATGAGACACTTCTCCTATAACAACATACAGGTCCTTATAACATTTTTTTTGTATGCACAAGGAAGTGTACAAAAATTGTAGTGTCCCTTTTTGTGGTGTAATTAAAATCAGAAAGCTAACCAAGTCTCAACCTGACCAGGCACAACTTCAGAGACAGATGCTACTTAGATGAGAAGTTAACTAAGATGGCTCAATGGTCAAGGAGCTTGCGATCAAGCCTAAGGGCCTGAGCACAATCCCATAAGCCTACATGGTAGAAGGAGAGGACCAACTTTTGCAAATTGTCCTCTGACTGTTATACACATACCATGGCTGTTTTCTGACTGCTATACATATATCATTGGCACATGTATGTGTACATACACACACACCTAAACACTCAAATAAATGCAAAAAAACTAAAAGAATTTTACTTGTAAAATTAGTTTTGTCACTCCAAAGACCTGTGCTATGAGAAAGATCTAAGCAAGTTTTATAAATGGAGAGATATATTGCTTACTTACTTTGATGGATATCTTGTGTTTGAGTGACAGACACTACAGTAATGAATTATTTATCACTGTGTGTGTGTGTGTGTTTGTGCGTATGTATGTGTGTGTGTGTGTGTGCACATGCATGCTTTGAATTTCCATCTCATTGAAGAGTGTAAGCAAAGTTTAAAAGTTCTTTTCAATTCTTTTGTATGTGTTCATACATTCCCAATGTTGTGAAAACTTTCCCCTAAGTTCTTTCATTGAAGCACTTCCATTTCATTCATGCTCCAGGGTTAAGCTTGGTCTGAGTTTGGGTTTCTTGGATTTTCTCTTTGCTGAGTTTTCCACTGCCCCTTGAGAAAGAGAATGGAGTTAATCTGAGTGGTAAATACATCATTCCCTACCCACAATGATCCAGAGGTTGGCTCTCAGTGCAGTCCTTGTCCTTTTTGCCTTGTGATTTGAAATGTCCCCACTTATTGTAGGTGAGCTAATGGGGAACAAACTGGGAAAGACACCGGTGAATTATTTCCTTTCAGTTTGAGAAACTGTAAAAATATAGCTTTT
>NC_045030.1:55111117-55124310 GCF_008632895.1 Mastomys coucha | reverse complement strand
ACCAATGCCTGTTTTCTCTTCCTATGTACCTATGCCTCTCCCTCACCAAATAAGTCAGAGAGTAGGAAGGTGATGAATTTGGCATTCCTCCACTAGGTCAGGCTCTTATAAAAATAGATTAGATGGGGTCACTGTAAGATGCCCAATTTAGTTTTGAGGAGCTGAGATACCATATTCATCTTCAGATCTTCTAGATTATCTGACAACTAAGAAAAGTCGCTGTTTAATGCTATAGTATGTTTGTAATGCATGGAAAATAAATACATGGTATAGACAGTTACCAACACTTAGTCACACATTGCTATGGGAGGGTATTTTTAAAGATCATAGTCTGGATATGTGTCTTTGTGGTAAGAATATTACATGTTATTACTGTCTAGAGCAGTGACTTTGAGCATGTCCCATTTCCACTATGAGCTTTGATTTACTCTGGTGTGAAAAAAAATGGGTGGATGATTATTATCAGAATGGTCAGTAAAAGAGAGATTATTCTTCCTATAATTGCTTTTACAGAAGTGTTGATAGGTTTTATTTCCTTTCTGCTTTAAAAGTTACATGGTAGCACCATTCTGACATACTGTTATTTTTATTATGGTGCTGCTCAGTTGGAGCAGGAGTTGTCAGGGCAACCTTATACAGACTTAGAAAGAAAAGAAGGGTGCAGGTGGTGAGATGGGAAAGAAACAGCTTTGGTAAATATTGATGGGCCATTTCTGGTGGACGGAATGAATGATTATGAAAACAGTTTGCAGGGCATGCATAATTTTCAACCACTGGTAAAATAATAAAGCAACGATTCATTTGGTAATCTTCATTGTATATGCAGTTTCATAAATGTACAAGATTATGATTATCTCTGCCTCATAATTAACAATTTGCCTAAGTGCTTCCTATTATTTAGCTGTCTGAATGAATTTTTGTAATCCAGAGGAAGAAGGGAACAATCAGAGCAAGCCACCCCAAATGCCTAGTATTATTGCTATACACATGCACAATTAGCAGCGATCCTAATTGCTTTAGACCAGAACCTCATTTGGTTTTCTATAGACAGCAAAACATTAATTGCTTGAGTTTTTGTCAGTCATTCCCTCACACCCTGTGTCTCGAGTGTCTCAATTTTTTTCCTGATAGCCAATTGGATCTTCTAAGATCTTTGTTGGGTCAGAGGCAAATTAGTTGGTTGGATTTCTAGAATATCATTTGGTGTCAAGTTTCCAAGCTTCGATTTGAATTCACAATCAATGTCTTTTAACAGCCATGGGGTTATTTTTATACTATTTTAAGGAACAATAGGATGCTGACATGCCAACCAGTTCTGCTGCTGAACTTCCATTCTCCTCAAAACCTCTTGTCTTTGACATTATTGGCTCTAGGTCTGCATGTAAAAATTGTCAAAAGTCAAGGCTAAAAGAGGCCTTTTAAGAGCATGCTACCCAGTTCGCATCAGTTAACTGAATGCCTTTGATTATTACTAATTTGGATCTTAAAAACAACCACCTAACCAATGATGCCACACTTTCAAAACAATTCAAACCATTGGGAATTATTTTAGCAAGTACAGGTCATTTTCCTGTACTTGCTAAAATAGCATATAGATTTTAGGTTTTTTTTTTTTTTTTTATTTAATAAGAACCCAAAATAGAATTATTTGAACATGTCCTCTTAAGGTTTTACTGAATGAAGCCGAAAGTTGATTGCACATGTGTGAAAGAAGAAACACAATGCAAAGAACCCAATAGATACTAAGAGACACTTCATCAGTATCAGCTCCCTTCTCCTCAAGCATAACTGTCTAACAGGAGTGTGAATGTGATAACTTCAGTGCCTGACAGCAGTCTAACTTCAAAGAGAACTCGGGTTCCATCCTAGCACTACCAGTCTGTGTAACCTTGGGTAATTTGTTTAACCTTTGTTGGCTCTGGTTTTCTTAAAAAGTGAAATCATGCTCAGGAATACTATGCATTGACTCCAGCACATGGGGAAGAGTGTGTAACAGTGGTTAACTTCATTGTATAGGATAGTCAGTACCAATCTTATTCTTTACTAATGTTTAATCTTCTGGTGCTTTAAGATCCTCACTGGTGTATCTTGCATATTTTCACGTGTGTCTGGTCACATACAATCCACAAGAACCACAATGGGAAGACTCCTTTTTTCATAAGTTACCTGTGACTACCATTTGTCACAATCTGATGGTTACTTCTTGGCTTCAGTCTTCTGGACATCTGAAGACTCTGACATTTGACCATATCATCTTTTGCTTAAAAGTGATCACCATTTATCTTAGTGTTTTCACAACATTCATTAGGTTTTCTTTATTGGGATCTCTAGTAAACACACACACACACACACACTATATACTAGTTCATGTGCATAAGCATTTATTATGCACATCCATGTATATACATTTGCTCCCCTTTAAATGGAGCAAGTCCCGAGTTCCTGTCATTGATCTGCATCTTCTCTCTTGCTATGTTGGCTCCCTGGATAATTTCATTGCTTCACATAGTTTCACCTTTAACCCCTACACTAATGATTCCCAAACTTACCTCACCAATCCTTAATTCACTCTGGAGCTCTGAGCTAACTTCAATTTCCAAATGCCTGCTGAGAATCTCCAGGGCAGGATATCCTAGGAGGCTGAAAAGTGTAGTCTGGCTTTTGTCATCCCCTTAGGAGAACAGATGGAATCTTCAGAAGTATTAGGAACTGAAAACAAGGAACAAAGGTGGGCTATTAACCTAAGCAGAAGCAAAAGAAGTCTAAGTTAGCAAAGTGACGCAAACTGGGCTTTCAGGTTTCCTGATAGGCGAACTGAGTCTCTGTTTTTTGTGAACTGGCGATGTCAGTACCAATTGGGTCTTTGAAAGCTGTGTGCTTTCTAGGGGAAAGGGAACAGCTTTCGTGATATAAATTGAGTTCATTTTTAAGGTGCTGGATGATTGGTGTGTTTGGAGGGAATGTTAATTAAAATCATCTTTCTTGGGAAACAAATGGTTATTATTTCAGTGATTTGTCAAAGGGAAGAATGACCATATGGGAATTTTTTTGAGAGTACTTGTGTGCACAGGCATACTCATATGCTGGGTCAGGGGTGTCTGAGATATTGTGAATATAACTGTTGCAAGGCAAGGTCTTAAATTGTAGGCCATGCTTGCCTGAAACACTCACTTATGTAGCCCCAAGCCAATCTAGAATTTACAGCAAGCTTTATGGCTCAGGCTCCTGAGTTCTGGGATTGTAGGCATGAAGTATTATGACAAGCTGAAAACAATTCTTTCAAGAAATTCTTTCATTCATTCTGTAAACATTTACTAAATATGCCAGGATCTCTGTGGAGAAATGAGGCTGTGAATAGAGGACCTATAAAGTCTCTGCCTGCAGATTCCTGATCCATTTTCCTTCAATTATTGCAGATACATAGAGACTGTAACTTTGTTGACAGTCTTAATGACGAGAGGAACTTAAGGGAAATAAGACAGATCCGAAGTGGGGAAAGGATGTGCATAAATTCGAATTAGAATTGATTACTTCCTTTAAATTTAGTAAATATTGAGTTGCTTTGGGCTTTTACATTCCAAGTGGGCTCATCAGTGTTTCAGGCCAGATGAATGATTGTGTCTAACCTTAAATTTTAATTAGAGCAAGGGGATAGACAAATCTTGGTTAATGTGTGTGCCTTCATATATATACCTGGCTATAAACAAATCCTTCCCACGGAAACTATGGTCTCAGAACTGATAACCTTAGCAGGAAACAATATCTCTCTTTCTAGAAGGGAGGCCCTACCCTCCAGGCCCAGGGCACTTCCTGTCTTATGGTACATGAAAACCAGCTCAGCTGCTAAATACATTGAGATCCTTGCCATCACGGTTATACCTTACTTTCTTTTAGAGCTCTGGAATGGCTATTGTGTTTGCAGGTCTCAATCCAACATTCTTGTCCTAACTCTACATGTCAATGTCTATTTTATGTCCTTTCTCAGATCACAAGATCCCAATGTCTGGTTCTTGATTAAACTATTACACTCTAGGGATGTCCTGGATATCCCAGAGCTCCTGACTGTACTTCATTCTGCCATGTTCTCCAGGTACTACACACCATAGCAATTCTCATGTTAACACCACATACACATTCCTAGTACTATTATTTCCTTTGCCTTGAAGTATTAGAAACATTAATGAATTAGAGACAGTGTTTTATTCTCACTGGATGTCAGAACAGTAAAAACCAGTCCTTGAATTTAGCCTGTAAATTCTCACACATCTGACCAACACAGTCTTATATCTTTTTCAGATTTGTTCACTCAATGCATATACATCAAGCACTTCACATGGTCTGAGATAAGCAAGCTCACTTCATGTCCATATGTTTCTTAAGGAATACATATATACGTGGAAGTAGGTGTTGGAGGCAATTAAGGCTGAAGTACAGGAACATGATAGTCCTAGAGAGTGGCCAATGCCATGAAGGAAATTGAAATTGGATAGAGAATGATGAGATGGATGGGGAGCGGTGAGGGAGATTAAATTGCTCTTTGCTTTTGTTATGTTTTGTGGACTTTACACTTTGGACCCTTTCATTTCCTCTGCCTCATGCTTTCCTGGCTTCAACACCAATTCTCATTTCCTGTTTCTGCCCACTCTATTGTTAGCAGCAGAGCATATCTTCTTAGTTCTCAAGTACAGCACAGTACAGTCCCTTGTCACATGTCTCTTCTACACTTTCCTTGTCCTTTTCAGCATTAGAATTTGTCCATATCCCTCCTTTGCCTGTTATAGAATATGAATGACTCTTCTAGTCTCTTAGGGATAATTTTTCTGATCATTTTTAATATCTTTGTTATTCAAGGCATACTGCCTGTTAAATGAAAGACATAAGCATTTGATTTTGCCTATTTGTATCAGGATCTTGTTATGTAGCCCAGGCTGTGTTCTTGAGCTTAAGGGTCCTCCTCCCTTCATCTCCCAAGGACTGATATTGCAAAGATGTGCAGACATGCCTAGCCTTGGCTTTTCCTATTTCTATAGTGGGAAGAGCCCTAGTTGGGAACTGGAAAACCTGAACCCTCCATTTCTGCTTCTCCCCTCTCTGCTCATGTCTTCATTAATAAAGCCAATGTTCAGAACACATGACCCCAAAGGATTTTTATAGCTCCAAAGTAGTACAATTAGTTGCTTTCAGAGATATGGACCATGTCTCTTTCTACCATTCTGTTTAATTTTGTAAAGTGGATATGTAGGGACCAATTTTCCAGTGTATCAGAACTGCTCAGATTAAACATACATTTTCCGGCAAAAGCCAGCTTTACAATTCTTGTAAATGTCACAGGAAGTTAAAACACTGCTTCTGGTTCTAACCTCTGCCAGCTAAGGTGACAATTCAGCACCACACATGCAGTTGTCAACTTCTTTTATATGAGTATCTGGAAACCCAGTATCTTTCCCAGCTTGCCCATAGGGAATCTTCAAAATGAACCAAACACCATGGAAATAAAGGACTGCATTGGAAGTGGGCTCCCAAATGACATAGTATAGGTGTTGCTGACCAGCAAGTTAGGTGCCACGAAAAGCATGCTCAGTATTAGAAGGTCTCTCAGTATTCATGTAGCAGCCTTCATGTCAATTGCCTTGGCACTCAATCCAAGTCTAGTTAGGTCCTAAGGTGAGAATTCGAAAGCTTGCCTTTTGACTTCCCTGAAGTCTCACGACAATAACTTATCTATGTATGTGCAACTAATTAGATGCTGGAAAGGAACCCAGCTCAAATGAATCCTGTCTTGTAGCTTGCCATGTAGTTAACTATGTTTGCTTCTTGTGCTTGCCTCTTTGATTGCCTGTAGAGTGTGTGCGTGTGTGTGTGTTGCATAGGAGATATTGTGCATATATAAACTGGAAAAGATAAACTCACAAGTTAGAAATTATTATATACTTTTTGTTCCTTTCTAGATTTGAAGTATTTCCTATTTTATAAATAGCCCTTATGTGTAATCTTAAAGTTATACGTAGCCTCCGATCCCCCAAAAGGTGGCACCATGGGTTTCCCTTTTCATCTGCTCCATTGGCTCACTGACGACTGGGTCTTGCTGTGTTCTACACATTCCAGGCTTGCATTGTCAACTAGACACTGATATTGTAATTGGGCTTCTTCAAGGGTTTGTGTGGTTTGAAAACCTTTTCGACTTTCCTAGTTCAGTTGGTATGGATGCTAGATGCCATTTGTAAAGGCCAGTTCATGGCACTTTGTTCTTTCTTCTCTGGACTTCTATAATTTCTAATTTGATAACTGCTGCCCACAGGGCACAGTTTACCTTCTCTTTTCTTATTCATTTGTTGGAAAACCTAAAAGAAGGTTATTCTACATGTGAAGCTGTGGAATACCACTCATATTAAACTGGCATAAATGTGACTTTAAAATGGCCTTTACTGGTTGTTTTGATATTAAAATGAAGAGACATATGGGTCTAAATGAGATTATGCATAGCCTTTCTCCCATTTCTTCATATGAATTGGCTTGACACTGTCCTTGATGATGCATGGGAAGGAATAAAAAGTACAGGGAAGACATGAACATTGTAGATTTCTCTAGGCAGAAGCCATTTTCTGACTCAAACGACTTTTAAACAATAGCCTGCTTTTGAATCTGTGCAGGAGAATGTGGTCCTGCTGATGTGTTTTTGATTTGATCACCTCCTAGAAATAATGAGAATTAGCTTCAGGTTGCATAAACATAGAAAGCTTAGAAATTCACAAAGGATGACATAAACAGAGTCAGAAATAATTAGGTGCAAGTGTAAAGATGCTGGGATCTTATAAGAAATGAAATCAAGTCAGGATTTGAGGAGTTTAAGGCTCTCTGAAAACTGCAAGATATATTACTGAAGGGTCATGTCATTCCGTATTCCCACTCCTAGAATGGCATGCAAAGCCATGCAGCTGGAGAGTTAAGCCTCATTTACTCATTTCTATATGAGCAGCTTCAGTGTCTCCTTTACAGTGCTCATAAAATATTTGTAAGTAAAATAATACTCTTGGAGCTGATTTTAAATTCAGCCCATGTAAACTATGGCTTACTTTGAATACCTGAATTGCATCTGTAATTCAAGTATACAATGAAAGCTGAGTGACTCGGGGATGGTCCTGCTTCTCAGCTTTGGGACTGAAGAGAAACAGATGACAGCTTTTGATAGACAGCTTTTGATAGATGTGGGGAAACCAAGCAGGGATCCACAACTTGGTGATTAGTATGGCTGTGGATTATGTATTTTTAGTGCCATATACACTAGACAAACTAGTTGATGTGCTCCTCCATATTTTTAAAGATTTCTTCTCGCCTCCCATCCTCCTCCTCCTCCTCCTTCTGTCTGTCTCTGTCTCTCTGTCTCTGTCTGTCTGTCTGTCTGTCTGTCTGTCTGTCTGTCTGTCTGTCTCTTTCTCTCTCTTTCTCTCTCTTTCTCTCTCTCTCTCTCTCTCTCTCTGTGTGTGTGTGTGTGTGTGTGTGTGTGTGTGTGTGTGCCATGGTGTGTGCCATGTGGATGCAGGTACCTGCAGTGGCCAGAGGGGGATATTGGATTCTCTGGAGCTGAAGTTACAAGCAGTTGTGAGCCAACAATAGAAATGTAATTAATTATATCTTCGTATGATTTTTGTTCCTTGATTTTGTAAGCACTGAGCTGATCAACAGGTGTTTTATTGAGCAACTACTTCCTCCTGAAAATGAGCTGGGCCAGGCACAAAGCCTCTGAAGGGACAGAGAGATAATGTCATTATTTAACTTATAGTCAAACTGGGAAGAAAAGAGCAATAGTGTGGCAAACACTAATATGTGTCTATTAATACAAAAGTACATGTTTTTTTTTTTCTGTTTTGAAACATTGGGTCTACTGCTGAGCAATAGAACAAATTCATTGCCTGTTAGCCTCAAGACTCTTAACGGGCACTGAACAGAGAATTAAGGTAGCTTTGTCATGTGGGAGCTTATAATCTAAGGCAGACAGTACACATGCACAGCTGATACTCTTATTTCACATATCCTATAAATCCATGAAACCAGGAAGGAATAGTAGTGAGTCCTAGTCTACAGGAATGCAAAATCTTCTTCCGAGTAGTGTCTTTCTTTTGGTGATTCTTCAAGTTGACTAGGATCAGCAGCGTATTATAGTGCTGGTTTAAAAACTGAGGATGAGAAAGGAAGCAATATCCTTCCCCCTTCCTTCCTCTTTTTCTCACTATTAACAAGTTACATTGGAAGTTAGAGATTAAATTAAAATTGGATTTGTGATTTGCCATGGGGAAATACGTGCAAGGTTTCAAATACTCTAAGGTCAGGGTCAACCAGGGAGTAGATGAGGTATCATAAAAATTAAATTAAGAATCTACCCCTGAGATATTTTGTAGTAATCCCAGAGGAGAATGCAACATCTGTGGAGTAATAAAGGTGAAATTTTTAGCAAAAAAGAGATTTTAGTAAAACATGACCAAGGCTTGAAGGTGAGGGGATGCAATCAAGTAATGGGGCCCTTCTAAGTTTTCCTACGTTATGAAGATGAGATCACTTATGAGCAGCCTACTGTGCCATGCTAAGAGGTATGTACATGAGAACAGCTCTAGAAATAAAGATAAAGACAGGTAAACAGAAAGACCAAGAGGCTGGAACAAATCATGGACAAAAGCCAAGAACTAATAACTTAGCCAGCCTAGACTACAGTTCAAGTCTTGTCTGTAAACTCAGAGAGCTTTGTCAGGTCACTTTTCTCCAAGCCTCAGTTTCTCCATCTACAAAATGAGGGGATATGCTAGAAAATGACATCAGAATTTACATATCCTCTAGTACTACTTGTGAATGCTACATAAAAAGAATTAGTAGGGAGAAAATATACATAGGCAGCTTTGTAGACAGAGACTATATATGTGCATAGGCTAGTTTGATAAGACAAAAATAGGACAAGATTAAAAACTGCTATACCAGTGAATCTTAACATGTTCCAACTAGAACCTCAAAACTATCTCCACTTTTGGTATTGGCATGGTAAACTGAATAATTAGTTGTTTCACACTGTACCACCATAGTTTCTAGGTGACAAGCATGAGTCCTTCCAGCTCACTTGGTTGCTTCTCCTTCCTTCATAGGCTCAGAAACATGGATGACAGAAAGTCTGCAAACTATCTTTCATAGCCAAATGGGAGAAAGAAGCAGTCATTTGTCATACTTGGTACATATGATCGTTACCCTGTATTCTGCTCAGCCCCCAGTAGCAATCTCCTTTAGGGAGAAGGACACAAAGTGTTCTTCAAACACTTGAGGGTGTAGGAAAGCTGATGGCCCTTGTGTTTATTCGCATGCACTTTCTGTCTAGATATCCACCTTTAAAGTTCTATGGATAATTTAAAGCACACTGTGTTTCCAAGCTTTCATAGTTAGTTTAGCACTTCTAAACTTGTGTGAATCTTATTTACAGAGTCACAGAGATGATAGAATAATTAGTGCAAGCTAATGTTCCAGCCAGAGAATCACTTTAATAAGAAAATAAAGATTTACTCAGTGAGCTAGTGAGACAAATGGTGAGGCTTTTCCAGTGAGTTTTTAGGATCTGGTTTCTTTTGCCTTTAGTTGGCCTTCAAGAAGTAAAATACTATGATTCTCTTGCTTTGACTGTTGCAGTTTATCATATCTCACCCAAAATAATGCACCGAAAATACCTCAACAGTTTCAGCTGAACTGATAGTAGGTCTGCCATCTACAAGAAGGGGTCAGACATTGGTCTCTCAAGATGCTGTTATGGTATCTGAGATACCATTGCACATATATCCAGATTTTCACATTTCAATGCTAGCATGCATAAGAAGAGCATATAAAGAGTAATTCCACTGAAAATAACCTCCTCCAGTGAAAGTTATGTCATTACTGAAACAGAATCTGCACTATGTCCATTACTTTAATACTTCCTTATATAGAATCCCTGTTTTTCATGATGAAACACCCAGGAACAAAGGCCAGAATGAACATGGTATAGAAAGAAGGGAAGGTGAAGTTTGGTTGAGACATATGCAGCCTGCTTGTCAACATTTGAGGATGCTTACAGTCAAGGGGTAATATAGGATGTGGCGAGGCACTAGTATTTGTTTTCATGTGCATCTTCAGGCTGCCCTCTCCTTTGAGCTCTCCAGATTGCTATTCTTCAGTTCCACTGGCAAGTTTCCATGGTATCTCACACTTTTCATTAGAACTTGGATGGCTTAATGTATTTCCCACCTTAGCAAATGACAACTGTGACCTTTTAGTTGCTCAAGTGACAATACTCAATGCCTTTCATGCTGGTTCTCATAGGCCACATAGCCATTAGCACATTCAATCTACTCTGCCTTTCATTATATTTTAGGCATCAGCCTGCCTCTTGCCAACTCTATGGGTTTTAATTTCTTAGATGGGTTCCTATAAATCTACTAGATGGTGTTTCTGATCTGCAAATTGGACTCCTAGAGTCTTTTTATTTTTAAAAACAAAGTCTTACTGTATAATCCAGGCAGGCTTGAGACCCTGTGGCAGTACTCCTGCCTCATCCTGCTAAATGCTGAGATAATGAATGTGAGTCATACCTTCCTTAAAGTCTTCTACCAAGTCACACCTCAGTGCTGGTCTTTTAAAAGTGTCAGCTCACTATTTGTTATGCCATTGTCCTACACCCTACAGTGGCTCCCTATCTCATTCAGACTACAATGCTGCATAGTCTCTATATAATATGTATTATATACAATAATATATAATTAGTATATGTATCCCTCAAAACAACTGTGAGCTACCCTTGACTCTACAATCTTTCATTTGCCTATTCACTCCAGTGTTGATTCTGATGCTATACTACATATCATACCATTGAAGAAAACTGACTTTCCCTCTGTCAGCAGCAATCAGATGCAAAGAATTCCTTGGCTAGGGGTGGAGCTCACTTCTCCTTGTTGTGATGCAGTTTAGCTTGAGTTTGTGCAACTGTTTTGCATGCTGTCACAGTAGCTGTGAGTTCATATGTATATCTTCTACTTTGTGTCTGGGAAACACTGTTTTCTTGTAGTCATCCACCACTTCTGGCTCTTCCAGTCTTTCCTTCTTTTCAACATAGATCTGAGTCTTCAGGGACAGGAGTGTGTGACAGCAATCCCAGTTTGTGTTGCTGAGTACTCCCAAGTCTCTTATTTTCTGCATGCTGACATTTGTGTATGTCTGTGTTAATTGTTCTCTGCTGAGTCATGGGGCTTCACTCCATCCTCTCTCTTCCTGGAAAACTCTTGGCCTAGATATCCAACTTATTCCTCAATAAATGCCCCGTTCTGCTCATAACCACACTGCTTTTTAAAACAACATTCATTGTCTTGGACAATAGGAAGTCACTGATGACCTTTAAGATAGAAGGTGCAGTTAGGCAGCACAAGAGGATGCAGGTTTTATTTATTTCTTTCTTTATTTATTTTGGTTGCTATTTGTTTATTTGTTTGTTTTTAGTTTTCTGAATCCCTTACTAGATTGTGCTTCTTGTGTCTGGTACGGATGCCTCATTCACCTTATGTCATCCCTCCTTGTGCCTGACACTCAGACAGTCTCTATTTATATGATAACAACAAGTATCTTACTTTTAAACATTTGGTTACATAAAATCCATTGTGGTGGATGTCTCAGTGTCTTTCAGAGGATCTCTGCCTTCTTTACAGACTCATTCCTTGAGTCCTGGTGTATGTCACAGTGTTAAACAAGCAGTTTAGAGGTTTATATTATGTGCAGGTTACAAGGCAAGGCTGAAACCACATTTTTTTTCAGACAAGTAGTGAATTTTAATATTTCCTTTTGAACACATCAGTAGTACAAAACAAATTAGTGGTCCATGGAAAAATGTTTCTATTTCTTGAAAACTGATTTTTAAATTCAATAAACTATTTAATGTGAGCATTATATTAAGTGTAAAACAAATGTAGCAAACCTTGAAACTGATCACAGTATTCCAATTTTTAAACACAAATAAAACTCTTAAAAGTTTCATAGAATGACATTTAGAATATAGTTAAATTTCTAGTTCTTCATCTGTTATTATTTATTTTAATCTTCCAATGAAATTAATAAATAAGATCTTATAAAATAAAATTAATTCTAATATAAAAGGTTCTAGTTCTAATATAAAAATTCTAATACAAAATATTGTAATTTTTACTTTCTGTTTGAAAATAAATAGATACAATTATTGAGATCTGATTATTTTAATACACAGCAAAACCAAGTCAAACTATTAGGATGCAGAAATACATACTTAGAAAATTTATAAGTCATATTTACCAGAAGTAGAATTCATTCTTATGTAAACAAGACTCCACTTTGCTGTTTTTGAAGTAATTATGTTTCTGTGGGTCTATTTCTCTATTTGTCCTTGCATGAGCTTAGATACAGGAACCTCATATATCTGTAATTGGGCACATGTCTTTACTTGGAAATGGACAATAGGCTAATATATTCAGTATAGGCTCACTAACAATAATCCTAAAATAAGAGAGACAAATCCATCCCATTAACCAAACAGATACTCTAAATATGACATTGAAGGCAATGGTGGCAGAAGAATTCTATCAAAACAGACCATTAGCATCTGTTTTGTTGGATAAGAATGGTTTAGTAATAGCAAATATTATGATCAGATAATTTAAAATATGTAGAGGTGGGGGTTACAAATAATAAACAAAAAACTACTTAAATTATATTGCCTTAAACATTTTGTTATGATCCATAGAGATAGAGTTACTTACATCATGCTAGGAAATGAGTAGGGCAATGTTTCACAGTAGGTGGAGCTGCAGGTATGCCTTACTGGTTAAAAACACTCCATGATTTCGTGGAGGGTGCAAGTTTGGTTCCCAGAACTTGTAATTCCAGACTCGACTTCTGGCCTCCACGGTCACATCCACTCACAGGTGCACATTCTACACACAGACACGGGCATACATATAATTAAAAATTACAAACGAGTTTCCTAGCTATCAGTAATAGGAATTACTATGAATCGATCAGGCTTAATTACTGACAATTGATGTTTGTTGACCACTCAACATTATTTTCTTAAATTAGCTATGAGGTTTTATATATATATATATATTTTCTTTATTTACATGTAAAT
This sequence comes from Mastomys coucha, assembly GCF_008632895.1. Lineage (NCBI taxonomy): Eukaryota > Metazoa > Chordata > Mammalia > Rodentia > Muridae > Mastomys > Mastomys coucha. The sequence continues at coordinate 55,111,160 of NC_045030.1, read as the reverse complement.
TTCTCTTTTCACAGTTTCCCCTCCAAAAAACAAAGAAACAAAC
>NC_045030.1:55080046-55111106 GCF_008632895.1 Mastomys coucha | reverse complement strand
TATCTGCTTTGATGTGGAGGTCCCTGATCCACTTGGACTTGAGCTTTGTACAAGGAGAAAGGAATAGACCGTCAGTTGAGCCAGCACTATCTGTTGAAAATGCTGTCTTTTTTCCACTGGATGAAACCACATTTTTTTATATTAGGAAGATAGGAAGCTTCGGAGTGTCTGCTGGTCTAGTAAATGCTCCTTTGTTCTTTAAAAATTCCCCACTTTAGACACTGGAAGTGTTATTTAAGTTCACAAAGCTATCTTTGATATCACACAAAACTCCTAATAACTTTAAGGATGAGCTATTTGAACAGGAGATTTGGAGAGTTAACACTCACTTGGGAAAGGCATAAGAAATGTGAGGTTCCCAGGAATGTCATTGACTTTACCCTTTTCTTCATATCCTCTTTTTTTATTTGGCAGGATTGCCAGCCTCATACGCTGCTCCTTTTAAGTTCTGCCTACTGCAATCCTTCCCTAGCTGCCAGCTACTGAAGAAGTTGACCTTCTTTGTACCTGTTTATTCTAGAACCTATTAACCTTAGTGGTAAATCCTGATTTCTAAGAATTGTGTAAAGGTTACTCCTGCAATATAGGTGTCTAAGCCAATTTCTGGGGAGTCTAGGCAGTACTCTGCACCCATGACTAACATAGTTCTTAGAACAGCTCTGACTACAGTAATATACTTTAAGTTCTCCTTTTATCAAAATTGATTTTGATATGTATCCTGTTATGCCAGCTACAATCTAAGATGCTGTCCCACCTGTTCCAATGTTTACCAAGTTTATCATGTGAGATATTTACTTGAGCAGAAGGAAACACAATATCACTATTTTGGCTGGGAATAGATAGCTAGCTGCTCTATGAGGAACAGGCAAAGTTATTCATATCCCACAAAAGAGGATTTTTTCTGTACTATGAATCTTACATATGTATATGCATATACTTGAGTAATATGCCAGTCAGGCTCCTTCTACGAATTTGCCAAGTACTGATTGAGCTGGGTATTATAGAAGAGGGGCACATGTGAAGATGAAACATGATCCACAAACCTTCAAAAAACCCGACAGTTCCCAGGGGATGGAATATAGAGATAACAGTGTAGATGGATTGCATGCTTTTAATGTGATAAAATCCAGTCTGAACCAAATCGAGCCAATTGGAAGAGACTGATAGATGTTGCCTGGGGCTATAAAGAAGACTAGCAACAGAAAAGGCAACTGTAGGCTTTTAAAGAAAAGTGACAAGGACATGTATGGAAGAGCTCAGAAAGCTGGTGGCATGGTATTTAGAGCTACTGAAGGCTGAGTTCTAACATGGAGGGCTGAAGATGTAGACCTGTTTTAGAAGGCAATAATGAGCTATCTTATTATGAGGAAACAAAGAGATAAGTATCTGGTTTTTTGTTTGTTTGTTTGTTTGTTTTGTTTTGTTTGTTTTTTGTCAAAGACGGAAGATAATCCAGGCTCAGTTGGTGATCACAGAAGGGAAAAGGTGTCTCCTTTAGTATTTATTACCCTATTCTGCTCATAACCAACCACACCGCCCACACAAGGAAAGAAATGTTAGTGGGGTGAACTGTGATCCCATCAGTCCTTTTGATGGCTGGTTCACTGTGTAAGGAGGGAGGTGAGGGAATGTGAGTGTTGGGGGATGGGGTAAAAGCTTCTTGTTTCTAGGCAAAACCCCTCTGTAGGAGACTGTTTGTAATCATTGCCTAAAATTATTTCATTATTGGAACCTGTGTTTGATCTGTGATTAGGAACTGGATGAAGAAATCAAGCAATCAACCACTGAAATTGTAACCGTAAATTGTTCTATAAACAACCAGCTTCCCTCTTCTCCCGACCCCAAGTAATGAACTTGAAAACAGATGCTTTTCCTGTTGTTCTTTTCTCTCCTGGGTTTTAGCCAGTACTTTTGAGCCTTGCACAAGTCAGAGAGCAATGCCTGCTAGCTTCAGGGTCTCCATTTCCTTCACATCTGGATTGTGTGTGTTCTACTTTGTTAGACTAAGACAAGACACCTAGGGAGGATGAAATCATGAAAATTATACAATTTATTAAGATGCGTGTCCAGTGAAAATGAAGAGGTTTACTTTAGCTAGAGCTCATGATGGAGAATACAGAGGAAATCCAAATCCTTTTGTATATGGTATTCTAGGTAGCTTTTGTCACAAAGAGTTTTACTAAATAGTACAAACACAATCAAATGCCACTGTCCATATATATTTTCTCAAGATAACTGTATGGTTTATTGACTTCTTCTTGTCTAGAACAGCAATGTAGTCTTTGTCATATCTAGTAAATAATCATACATTCTTAGTTAGGTCTAGTTGTTGCCAAGACTGTAATGTCAACTAGGGCAGGAATGTTGCAACCACAACTTTTCTTGCTCCTAGTATGCTTGGGGACAACCAGATGAGACCAGCTTAAGGTTTGTCCTTGTTTCTTTGGTCTTACAAGGTACCACCTAGTGACTATTAAAAAAAACTTCATGATCTTCTGTTCTTAGTATAGACATCTCAAAGCATGTGGACATTATAACACAAAAGGATTCTTAAGGATCTGCCAAAACACTTTCATGTCACATAAGGACAAGGCTCACAGAAATTCATTTCTTCCCCCTTTCTCCTCAGCTAGTCATGAGCTAAAGCAGAGATATAGTCACATTTGCAATACCGGTGTTTTGTCCCATCAGATAAAACCAGCCTGTCACCTGCTCCTTGGGAGTAACTCCAGTAAGCTGATAATTACACTTGTATGTTTATAAGCACACACTCTTGCCACTCAACTTAGCACCACCATATTAACTGTACCTAATGTATATGCAGATACCACTTTAAAAGTTGGTGTAGCTGGTTTCACCATAGTGTGGTTCTGAGGAAGGAACACAAGTCTTCATGTGTGCTAGAGAAGTGTTCTAACCTAGAGCTACATCCAGGCCCTTACCATAGCATCTTGATCCCTACCAGTGTTGCCATTTGTAGTAGTGGTACCATTTTAAACATCACTGTGCTACAGCCATAGTGGAATATAAATTCCCCCTTTGTTGAAAGAGAACTGAGGGGGCTTTTATGTTCTTTCTTATTTCCTTAAAACTGCACATATGTATCAGAAGTGCACCTTGCTCTTCATGAGGGTTCCCCAACAACGAAGTGGGGGCTGTCCCTGAATCTGAATCTGTTGCCTGCCTGTGGATCCTCTTGCCCTAGTTGGACTGCCTTATCTGGTCTAGTCCTACAGCGACTTGATGAGCTGGGGATGGGATGGGTAGTGGGTGGTGAATGATGATAAGCCAGGTGGGCTCCCCTTCTCAGAAGAGAAGAGAAGGGGATGGGGATCTCTGTGAGGGGGTACTAGGAAGAGAGGAAGGGTTGAGAATTGGGATGTAAATAAATAAATACATTTTAAAAGTCTAAAAACTAGAAAAAGGACATAGCAATAAAATGACACAAAAACTAGTGAAACCTACTATATGTAATTTTTCCTTAATAAAACCAACCAAAGGAGAGAAAACTTTGCCTATAAAAATTAACATATTCTCCATATTAAGAATACTTCAGGATCAAACTAGATTTAAAGTATAATGAGCAGTTCTAGGAGACAAGTAAATGGAAGATTCTAGGTCAGGAATAAATGGTGATAATGGGGTTTCAAATAGTCTCTTGGATTATAAGAACATTGAAAAGAAACTATGGTTACTGAAAGATTGCTAGGAGAAGGGAGGCAAAAGGAAGAGGCGAAGGGAGGAACTTTCTATATAAAGAACTAACAAACAAAGTAGCTCTACAACCCACCCTACCAAACTCAAATTCTTTGGGGAAAACAGCCAATAATTGAATATAATAACCCCAAATCTCACAGAGCATTCTTTTTTCTCTTTCAAAATGAGTGCCTTGAGAAACTCAAGACTTTTCACATCTTAAGCAGGTTGCCAAGTTAGGGTTTTACATCACAGGTCAGCAAAATGTGACCCAGGAGCAGTCTAAGTCATTGCACATCTCCCCCAACTGCAAGGACTGAGGATGAACCCCAGGGCCTCCTAAGGAAGCACACTGTCACTGAATTATATCCTCAGCTCCATTGCTGAGTTTTGTTTGCTTTTCTTATGATCTATGAGCTAAGAATAATTTGTGTATTTTCAAATGGGTAAATAAAAAACCCTGAACACTATTACATGACACTTGAAACTATATGGCATACAAATTTGAGTGTCTGTAAATAAAGTTCTGTTGGAGCCCAGCCATGCATTAATTTGAATGGTGTCTGTGGTGCTTATGTGTGTCAGCAGTGAAGCCCTCAAAAGTGAAAATATTTCCTATCTGTCCCTTTAGAGAAAATCTGTGTCAACTTCAGCTTTCAGTTGAAGTAGCTTCCTGATTTAAAAGATTTAAATTGTTTTCTCTGGAGCCCAGCTCTTAGCTACCAGGGGCATTGAGGCACACTGACACTCCGGGTCAGTGTAACTCAATTCAGTGGCTTGCTCTTTTTAACCACCATTCTTTCCAGTAGAGTTAGAAACACACAATCATAGCTCATAGTCTAATTATTAATTATAGTGTGTAAAGATATGTCAAATGCTTTAGTGTTCTAAAATGTAATATTAACTTTCCCAGTAATTCCCAGTGAGATTAGGGAGAAATGTTGGTATTTGCCCTTTATAACAATCGCTTTATATAACTAAATGCAAGCCATTTTGGGTCTAAAGGCTGTTGGAGGGTGTATTTTGAGTTGATTAGCTGTAGTTAAAGCCTGAATGGTTAAATCAGCAATTTGACTTAAAAATGAGCCATAGATTCTATTTTCTTAATGGTTCTATTTTAACAGCTTTGATATTGAGTAGGTTATGAGGCAGGCTATCATATGTACCAATTTTGAGCTAATTATTCATTGTGTTATCTCTCACCATAATGCCCTATTGATGTTGAGTTTCCCAGGGGCATTTTTGAATAATGAAATCGAATCAGGAATTTACATGATCATCTAAGGCTTCTCTCTGAGCCTCTTCACTTAGAATGAAGAAGGGTTGGTTCTGGCCTGGGACAGACAGCAGGAGATAAATGAAGGGACTAAGAATCAACCTTGGGAGGTTAGGAAGGGCATAATTTTTGCATATTAGGATGTTGAAACTGTGAATTGTTTCTTGTGCAGTCGAAAGACATATTTTGCATTGATTAGTTGTCGCTGGAGCCTATGCAATTCAGGCAGTTTTCTGCTTTCTACTTCTTTCCTCAGTATTTGTATCAACTAAAGCTTAGATCCAAGAGAAAAGTATGAATCCCACCGCAGTGTAGATTTATTCTACTACCTTAAGGGCCAAGGGCCTTTCTGTTTCAGATTTCCATCACTGCCTTGAACTAGAATGCTTTAATGAATACTTTACATTGTAATTTTCCCATTCGTTTCTTGTATTTTGAATAAATAGTCTCAAGACTCCCCACCACACATTTCCATTATGCTATGTTTTGAGGATCCTGCTATTTTTCATAGTTTCTTTTAACAGCTCTCTTGCTGTTGGCCTTGTGGAGTCTAGGAGAAAGGTCTCCCCAACCCCGACCACCAGTCCTGGATATTCTGGCTTGTCTTCTCTGCTAAAATAATCAAAACCACCTTAACTTTGTATTCACAGGGCTCTGAAATAACAACAGAAATATCTTCCAGTGATTCTGGTCCCTAGACTGAAGATTTCTATGAATACTATTACAAGTGTTGCCTCGTTGTCTTAACATCCATACAACTTTCAGATAATGAAGCTTTCATTGTGCTCCCATGTCTGGCCACTGGTTTAAATTCCAAATGTTGCGCCTGAATACTTTAGAAACTATCATTTATCTGATAACCTTGAATGATTTCTAGTCAACCATTCCTTATCCCCAAAGGAGTGTCACTTACAATGAAATTCATTCAGAGAATTATCGACCTGTAGGTCATCAGACTCCATTGCCTCTCCCCTCTTCCAAGATCAGAAGAATGCCCTTAATGAGGCCAAAATGTTTCTACTGCCTCTAGGTACAATTGTTCATTTATCAAGGGTACCTTCATTAATCCAAGCAACCCATGAAGGCAATGAGGCTATGAGGATTTTTTGGTGGCTTGTTGTTTTATAGTACTGGGAATCAAACCTAAGGCCTCGTTCATGCCAGGCAAGTGTTCTACCATTAACCTACATTGTAAGTCTCTCCTTTACTTTTTTCTTTTGGGACAAGTTGCCCATTCTGGCCTTAAACTCATTCTTCCCTCCCCCCATCCCATTTGATCCTCTTTTTCCAGTCCCTACTCCCCCATCCATGCATAACTATATATTCTATTTCCCTTTCCTAGGGAGATCTATCTGTTTTCCCCAATCCCTTACTCTATTCCTAACACTTGTGGCTCTATGGGTTGTAGCATGCTTGTCATTGACTTGTCAGCTAATATCCATACATACCATATTTGCCTTTCTGGGTCTGGGATATCTCACGCAGGATGATTTTTTTTTCAGTTCCATCCATTTACCTGTAGATTTCATGTTTTGCTGAGTAATATTCCATTGGGTAAATTTGCCACATGTTGAGGGATATTTAGGTTGCTTTCAGTTTCTAGCTGTTATGAGTAGAGCAGCCATGAACATGGTTGTGTAGGGGTCACTGTCTTAGGATGGAGTGTTCTTATATGTCTAAAGGGGATCTTGAAGCAGATCAATTCCTACCTTCCTGAGGAATCACCATCACTGATTTCTATAGTGACTAACCACGTTTACAATCCTAGCAGCAGCAGATTTCTCCTTGCTTCGCATCCTCCTCAGTATTAGCTGTCACTTGAATTCATTCCTTCAATTCTGTAATATCTTTGAGAATAGGTAGCTCACAATATGTCTTAGTATCAGTACCATTTTATCCATTGCAGATGCTAAATATATTGTTATTGAAACAATAGTCCATCTACATTGTTGAACCATAAGTCCTATATGGCTATAATGAGCATAAAGCAAGAGCTATGACCACATTTTAATTGCAAAACAATTCATTTCCATATATTCTGCCATTTCTAGTTCACGAGCATTAGGCTAGCTCTCAAGAGTGCATTGTTTTACTCCACATTCCATTTGTGTGACCTGAAACATACCAGTCAACTGGAGGACTGGTGTAGAGCCTTCTGAGAAGAACCCCAATTTTCCAGTTCTCAATATGACCCTCTCATTAATCTAGATGGAATCAGAAGCCAGTATGCATCCATACATCGGTCTTATTTACAGAAATCTAATTAATATTACTTGCACCCTAATGAGATACCTCTTTTGACTCTGAGGCAAAGCAGAGCCAAACCAGTGACGTCAGAATGCCAGAGTGAATTATTGGGCTTGTGTCAAGCCAGGCAGGGAAGAAAAATCACCTCTGTGGACTTAATCCAGGAGCAATCAAAGGGCCAAAGTTTTAATTAGTGAAGGTAGTGATTTACATTTGAGTTCAGCCTCCTAAGATTCTGTATTAGTTTTTAAACTTCTGCATTTCCCTCGTTGTTGTCCAACACTGGTTAGGATAGTTAATGTGCTATTAAATAGCACTATACTTAATGGACCTTTGAAGGTACTGACCTATGAATTCATTTTCTCACCTGTCAGCAGAACCATTTCCATTAAAGAAGTCAATGAAAGCTCATAGGCAGGGAAGCAGGCATTTCAACAAGGCTCTTTCATGTATACCAAGTAAGAAAATGCAGGAAACGTTACCCTGGAATACAGATACTAGGATTCATTTCTAGTCAAAGGCAGAGTGTTACCAAAGTACTATAGTAAATGAAAGGATCCAACAGATTTATTTTTGACACAGCAGAAGTGATGGAAAGAAGTGCTAATTTCTTCAACATGTCTGACCTTTCTGTGATTCTGCATTGTTCGAACATTTGACAGTTAGAGCATGTTGTCATGTCTTTGCACAATTTTAGGATGTCTTTTGAAGGTAAATTGGAGTTTTTGAGTCAATTGCATTTCATCAGAAGACAATTATGATGTAATTGGATAGCTAAGCCTATGGTTGAGGCCAAAACCAAAGTGTCACTACATAGTCATGAATGCTACATCTCATGCGTCTCATAACTTCCCCAAATGACAGTTACCTGGAAGGAGCCCTGAAAATGTGGACACCATCATTATCCCTGGAGTTCTCATACTGCCTTTGTAGGTGACACCTTTGAGAGGAGCAGCATGCATTGGATATAGTGTAGGCTGTGATGGGTTGCTGAAGTTCTTTTCTGAGACTTTATCACATTGCCTACATCGACTCTTCATTTGCCAAGCAACTCTGAGCATGAGTCTCCTTCCAACAGTCTGGAATGAAGCTAACATCTTTCACAAGTATAAATTTACCCAAATCTAATGAATGCTTCTTACTTACTAATGAGTTACTCCTTTTGACTCCATAGACAGGCAGAGCCAAATACAGAATGCCAGAATGCCCTAAGTGAATTATTGAACTTGTGACAACCAGGGCAGGAATGAAAAATAGCCTCAGCATATTTAATCCAGGAGCAATTAAAGAGCTGAAGAATTAATTAATGTGGGTTTTAATTTGTTAAAGTCTAAAAGAGGGAGTCTCTTTATTTGCTCTGGAGCCCTTTTCTGTGTCCTCTTTGATTACAGGTAAGTGTATGCTTCTAGAGAGAGATAACTTCCCTTACACGCTTCCTCAGTAGCCTATGGATAAAAGAAAAGTGGGCTCTGAGACTGCACAGTATATCAAATTGGTTGGATTTGCAGCTTAGACACTGAGCCAATACTTTGCCATGAGAGATAGCATTGGGGGGACTTGATAGGAGCCATAGATGGAAAGTTTCAGATAATGGAAACAGATGGTCAAAAGAGAGAGAGAGAATGCGTGCCATCATTGGATAAGAGAGTAATATTCTAGGAACCTGAAGAAAGAGTTGGAAAGAGGACCAAAAGGAAATAAATCTTGAGCATGTTGGTTGCTTTCAACTGAGTCTCTCTGGCCCCCTACCGGTTGAACACAAAAAATACAGGCATGAATTTTGGGGCAGGATCCAGACAGTTGAGCCTACCAAAGAGTGTCTCAAACCCACCAATATAAAAAAAAAATAGCCAAATTGACACAATCCTTCCTGCTGTCCAATGTGCAGATTGTCTATGTTCCAAATTATGATTTTATAGAGACTAGAATTTTTCACTGTTTTCACTAGGATATGATTAGATTATCAATAAGGATATGTCCTTACCACATTAACTTAGCATAGTTGCCAATGCCATCTTTTTTTATGTGATATCCCCAGTGGCTAGCTAAAGTTTCCTGAATAGAAATTAGACCCATTCTACTTCAGTTTTTAAAAGTCTCTGTGTTGATAATTAATTGATAGGTAGGTAGATAAATAGATAGATAGATACATACACAATACATATATACATATCAATGGGTATATGGATATAGAGAGATGAGAGAGCGGAATGGGGAGGATATTGTCTTTCAGTATGCCCTGTAAAATAAGAGTTGCTCAGACCAACACACACACACACACACACACACACACACACACACACACACACACACACACACACACACACACACAAATAAATAAAGTATGTTTGATTCGTCTGACAAAGTAGCATTTTATTTTTTATCACAAGTTGACAGTGCCATTAGCCATCACATCTCTATTTTATTACTGGTTGCCAGGAAACGCACAGCTAACTCCAACATACAATTTCTTTAGTCCAAGTAGACCAAGGTTTTGTAAATTAGGCTTTCTCCCTTTTAAAGCCTTTTTGTTGATTTTGTTTTCCTCATCTTATAATGCTACTTCCAGGGAAAGTCCCTCAATTTGACTATAAGTGGTATGTTAGAAACGACAAATTACTGCTCTGCTCTAGTCTGAGAGGATATTACACAAGCTTGTATTTTTCCCTGCCCATGCTACTAGCTTGGGCCTATTGTTCTTGTTATAAACTAGGTTTCTGTTAGTCAAACTTTTGATACTATGGGTAATGTTCATCTTTAATGATTAGAATTTTTCTGCACTCGAATTGCTGAGCTGTCTGTCTCCCTGACTGACTCCAGAATCATTTTACACAGTTTCTCCTTTGACTTTCAGTTTGTCATCATTACTTCCCAAAATTCAAATTGGAAAAGGCAGGCAGTTGTGGCGCATGCCTTCAATCCCAGCACTTGGGAGGCAGAGGCAGGTGGATTTCTGAGTTCGAGGCCAGCCTGGTCTACAGAGTGAGTTCTAGGACAGCCAGGGCTACACAGAGAAACCCTGTCTCGAAAAACAACAACAAATCAAAACAAAAATTCAAATTGGATTCTGATTCAGGACCCATATTGAGTCAAGAAACAAAACATCTGTATTTTATCCAGAAACAAAATTCAGATGGGTTAAGTCCCATGTCTGTAAACCATATGTGCTCCATAGTGTGTGGTCTTCTATAGACCACTGATAGCTTTACTCTGGAATTATGTGTGCTAGAACAAAATGCCCTCACTAGGTCTGATTTGGCTTTTGACATCTTGGCAAGCAGGCAGTAAAGGAAGCATCCACTTAATTGAAACAAAACTCCTACCAAGACCTATCAAGGATGAGTAAAGCAATAGTTTCTAAAGGGAAAAGTTTTAGAAGCGATCTAATAGCAGAACTTTCTGCTTATAAGATGGCCATTCCCTTCCTCTAGGGTTTTATTTCCCCTTAGTGTCTCTAGGTCTCTAGAATATTAACAATAAATTGTTTCCCCATAAACCCTAGATAAGCTGAGTATTTAAATGGTAACTTCAATAAAGTATTATGGAAAACAGAAAGAAAGCATAATTAGTATTAGAAGAGGCCACAAAATATATAATTATAAGAGTACTGATAGGGTCTTGTGAACAATTGTGCTACATTGTGACAACTCTGACCCTTAAACAATTTTTATTAATTGCACCTATGTATTTATTTAATGTGCATGTACATGTATGTGCATAACACAACATACATATGGACTTCACAGGAAATCTTGCAGGAGTCATTTCTCTCTTTTCTACCATGTGGCTCCTGGGGATAGAACACAGGCTGTGTCAGGCTTGAGGACAAGTACCTTAACCCATTGAGCTATCTTCCTATCCATGAAGCAGATTTTTAAAAGCTCATTTTGCATATCCCCAAGCCACAACGAATTGTTTGGATTAATTTCAAGCAGCTGGTTGGATACTTTCCTCCCAAGTCTGGGTTTCTCTGAATTAAGTACCATCTTGTCTCCCTTTAAGTGCCAACACTGTTTTTTCTAGATAGAATCCTCTGTTCTGCCTCCAGTACGCTCCTCTTGGAGAGCCATCTGGAAGACTTATCTACTTCCTGGGACTTGAGGAGTGACAGAGATCCTTGAGCCCCAATGAAAGTTGCATTCTTCACAGCTTAAGTTATCTGTCTATCTCACATAAAGAATGCTTTCAAACTTATCTGAGAGGTGTTCAAGCTCTCAAACAGGAGAATACTCCTGTTGAAGTGGAGTCTAGAGATGACATTTTATGGCATCCCTTCATGAATAATCTCAATAACAGTGATGACAGCCATTTTCGCCAGGAAGAGAGCTTGTCCATCCCTTACTTGCATCTGCTGGTAGCATTTGAGCTAAGCATGAGGGCATTTGCTGGAAGGGCCATTTTTGTTCTTTCCACTTCTTTGTTTTGTAGACTTTCTCACTAGAAAGTTGTCTTCTGCCTTTTATGACTTACCTCTCTGTTCCTACATTCCCACTAAGCCAAGAAATGCTCCTACTGATGTTGAATACTTACATTAAAGTTCTTGCTATCAGTTGGTGGAGACCTGGCTTGTTGAGTTTTAAAGTAGTATTTAAATAAGAAGCTGATTGTCTAGTGACTGGTGAGAAATATAGAAATACTATTTTCAAAGTCAAGAAGCAATATTACAAAGAGTTCCCAAGCCCTTACCAAGGGATAAGACAAATGGATAGTGACATCAAGTGAATTTGAATTCTGAGTCTACCAGAGTCAAGATTTGTTTTAGAGTTTTTAAGTCAAAATAAGGATGGTAAGGCTTATTTTTGATTTTGCTTATAATAGAGAAACCAAATAAACAAGGACAATAATCAATAGTCTAGTTTACTTTTTTTTTCTAGTTTACTTTTTTTATAGGAAAGCTATAACTATATTTACCTAAGCCTTAGTATCTTTTGTTTATTCTATGACAGTTTCTTGTTTTATTGACCTTTGTTTTAATAAATAAAGCCAGACTGAAAAAGAAACTATATTTATAAATTTGGCTGGTATATGATATCCTTCTTTCACTGTACTGCAGGTCATCCTTGCCAGGAATTGATAAGAACAGGTTGGATGTGATCAAGACTACTTCACTATCAAATGTTCTTGTTGTGATAAAGGACAGGATAATGACTAATGTGGTAGCACAATAGTCAGACAAGCCTACTAGGAAAAAGTAACACACAGCACTTGGAATCCTTGGACATAAAATGGTCTTATACTCAGCAAATGAGTCTCTTATGATTGGAATACTCCTGCTCTCAGAGGCAGTTTCCTCTTTGGCTTTTACAAGCACACAAATCTCATATCTGATCTGTCCTTAATCATCTTGCTTGGCAATTCCTTCCTCACTCAGTGCACTCCATATATTCCCTCTGTGCAGTCTCTTATTCTCTCTGGGTTTGAACTCTTGCATACTCCCAGATTTGTGAAGACCAGCCTTCTGCTGAGATCTCTATGTCTTGCTCAATTCTATATTCGTATATCCAAAGGCCAAGTCAACATTTTACTCGGTGGTCCCATAGGCACAAAAAAGTTCAACAAAACTAGCTATATTATCTCCTTCCATGTACATATTCCTATTCCTGAGCACAAGGCTACCCACCCTTATTATCTTGGCAGATGGAGCCACAGTTAATTTGTGTTACATCATCTTTGGTTCCAAGCTGCCTTGCCTTGCGTTGCACTTCATGGAAATTATGGGTCTATTTTTCATGTGCAAGCCAAATTCTACCATTAAGTTCATGTTTTATCCTTAGATACTTCTCTTGGATACAGCCCATCTTCTCTCTGGGCTTTCCTTGCCTGTCTCTAGAGATTTTTCCAAGTTTCATATTTCTATGAGCCTTTTCCATGTCTGAGGGTAGATTGTAGTCAATAGATTGTTAATCTTTGGCCCAGCTAAGTGCCTTGGTTTTGACTAGACTTGCTATTCATGAAGAGCTCTCTATTATGAACTTTATAAGACCTAGTATTTAACAATGATTATGAAATGATATAGAATAATGTGTGTTACTTTTATGAATTGGTGGGTTTTTAATTGTATATGAGCATGTATACTCACAGTAATGCTATTCCTAACTGGAAGAAAGCTGAAAGAAACTATTGAAAAGGGAGCATGATTTATAGGAACTTTCTTTTTTTTTTTACTACCCCAGAAGACATTTTCAGCTTAAAGTGGCTATTCCACTTGATTTCTAAGGTTTCAGATGCTCCTTTTAGCCTTGGATACATTCATTTGGCCCCTAAGATACCAGTTAAAAATGGCAAGAAGTACATATTGCACTTCAAATATTATCTTTTAATGCCAGCATTATCTAAAAAGATTAGTGTCTGACTTTCCATTGTCAAGATCAGAAGTCTTAGATCTAAACAAATATATCTTGTTGATGCTGTTTGTCCAAATTCTCCAGAGAGTACAGAAAATAGAATTTGACCCAAGTTCTGCCTGATTCCCCACAAACCCAGGGTTGCTTCCAGGTGGGCAATGCTGCTCTCTGAAGTTGCTGACATACTCTGATTTTTATTGTATTTGAGTTTCCTGTATGTGAGCACCAGGGTGCAGGAAATGGTACTACAATAGACTATGACTCTTTTAGGCGTGCAGTGTGATCTGACATAAGTCATTTGAACAGTAAAAAAAGGCCATGTGGTTCTATTAACAAACTTCTAATGTAATATGGATCAGTCAGCTAGTTCAGTTCAACAATTGCATGCTAGCAGCCAATTCTTCAGGTATGTTTGCCTGTAAGCCAGTATTAAAAACTTCCTATGCATGAAATATTATGAGCTTTCATGAATACATTTGAACAGTTCTGAAAAATACCATTGGAAAGTAAAAATAATCAATGATAACCCAATAGGGAAGTGTTCCTCTCTACACAAAGACTTTTGGCTTATTTTATTCTGCTATATAAAATCAAAATTCTGTCAAGTAAATAGACTTCTCCTTTTTCCTCTTGTGTTAATTCCTGTCGTACTATTTGGCTGCTTCAGCTTTTCCTAAAAAGTTCACTGAGATGCTGGCCCACTCTGGGAACTCCCTAATATAGAACATTCACAAACAAGACTCTAGTTGTGAATTTTTAATTATGCCAGATCGTTTTCAGTAAATAGAACTGCAGGCTCAATTAATGCTTGTCAGATCCAATTCTTGTTTTACCTGCTATTGAGCTCCACTCTGTGGTGTTTGCAGTAACTACCACTTCCTCAGGAAAGAGGAGTTTCTCCAGAGATGCTGTAGGAAGCCCTTTATGTCTCCTACTCTCCTGCCCTTCATGGAACAGGTTCTGGTTGTATTGTCTGGAAATTAGAGACAGTGAATATCGCTGATTGTTTTCTTGATTTCTACTGCCATAGCTGTCTTGTGCAGCAGTGGTTCTCAAGATGCAGCCCATGGGCAGACAACATTAGCATTTCCTGAGAATATGCTAGAATTATAAACTCTCTGGTCCTTAACTTGCCCCCAGAGAGCTTGTCCACATGTGCAACTGTGGTTTTATTATCGAAGGATGGTATCTATGAACCACCCAGAGTAGTACCTTACGGTGCAGTTCGTAAGCCAAAGTACTTTGGAAAAAAACAGAAAAGGGAAAACAAGAAAAGGGAAACAGAAGCACAGAGGAAAGTCATGGTAGATCTTCGTTTAGTCTCTAATATTTGGTTAGTCCTTGGGAATCATGGACAAAGCAAAAGCTATGCACTGGAAATGAAGCTTTAATTAAACGATTCATTTTGTTCATCAGCCAGGGTCCTTCCTATGCTAAGATGGCAGAATTATGGGAGGGACTGTGTAATGGGTTAATTAAGGATTGGCAAAGTTATTTCTACCCACTCTGTACCTAGCTAATTTTGTCAAATGTAAGTAATCTATCTGAACTAGGGGATGGGGACAAGCTAGCAAGAGAGACATAATGAAGAAAGCTACTGGGGTATACAAGTATCAAGACTTGCACTTTCCCTCATTAGCATTGACCTTTATACAACTAAATCAACCGCCATGGCCTCTTTTACTTGAATTTCTGGTCTACAGATCTTTGCAAAGCCTTTGCAAAACTCACAACCTAAGAAGGAACTAAACATACTGGCAAAGGAGTGCCACCAGAAATACTTGCTTCTTGATCATAAGGACCATGGTCCCATTGGGTCTCATTTCTTTTCTCGTGGCCTAGGGTCACCCCTTTGGATCTGTGATTGACTTCTTACCCTGACTTTCTTCTGGAATTCCAGTGCCATCTCTTTACAAGTTTGCCCAAAATTGTCCATCCATAACCCAGCTTGATATTTTCCAAGCCAAGTCCTTCGTCTTCTTTTATAACCTATACTTCCTCCCAACTAATTTCTTTCACCAGGAGAGCAGATTTGTTTCCCAGTCATCTGGTTTCTGAACATTCTCTGCAGCTGTTATTTAAAGTTTATTTTCATTCTTCCAATGTAGTTAATCTTCAAGTTCTGTTCTGTTTTCTTTTTCTATCCTGGGCATGGTTTCACTCCTTCCACCTGTCTAATGAAGATGCCAGTCTAAGCACCTTTCATATTTCAGGTCTCAATTACTCAAAGCCATGTAATCTCAGAACTATGATTTTTGTTCAACCTCCCATCTGATGAAGAATCACCAGTGCTTGATGTGAATACAATAATAGTGCAATAGTATTTATAACTGTTAGGTAAAGTTCCACTAGCCTCTGATACTCTGAAAGCAAGGTCCACACTCTTTCATAATATGTAAGGGATCAGACAGCTTAAATGAAACCATAATATAATTTAAAATCTGATACATATTTTCCCCTGACCCAGTGAGACAGTAAGCAATGTGACTACTACTCCCTTGGCAAAACAAAACAAAACAAAACAAAGCACCACCCAGCATGTGTTGATAGGTGAAGAGAGCTAAGCACCAACAATAATCAATGAGCTTACTGCTGCAGCCCCTGGTAGCCTGTGGCGAGCTGCTAGAGTGAACTTAATAGAAGGGGAGAGGGCAAGACAATATATGTGCCCGGCCTGACTTTTCTGCAAGCTTTGCAATTACAGAGCAGCTATGAGGTTCTCTGTGAATGGTTTATCTGATTGGTTTAATATCCTGTTTTACACATGACAGTCCTAAGACAGCAAGAAGTTAGATGTCTCACTGGCAGCTGGGATTAGAACTTGAGATTCCTACCCAACTGCTTTGAGTTTAGGAGTTGTTCTTGAGAGACTACACTTATACTATAAGACATAGCAATAAAGGTGAGCTTTTGTCTTCTCCTCTGCAAAGCCTCAGTTGCTAGCCATGTTTAAAGTCAAGGAAAACCAGGGAGAGAAGCAAAATAAAGTGTATTTTAGAGAACTAACCTTCCTCTGTTTGGTGAGGGTCAATAGTAGAGAGAATGAGTATAAGAGACTAAATGGACCATGGACTCAAATTCAGACACTTCAGGTAGAAGGAAGGGAAATGAAAAAGTTGGAAGGGGGGAGAGAAAAAAACCCACTGAAGACACGACAAGGCAGGAAAATGAAATACAGATGCTTCATCAGCTTTCATTAAAGGAGTCAATATTTGAAGAGCTTTCTTACTCAGTAACAGAACAAGGGCAAAGCACTTTTTAAAAAATGGAGGCATCTTGGAGAAGAGAAAGGCAGGCCCTCACCAAGAGGCACTTGGGATTTAAAAGCCTCTCCAAGGACTCCCACTTGGCCGACAGATTGTTGAGCGGACTCAAACATCTGTTTGGGAAGCACACTGGATGAGTTTGTATCCATGCTGGTGGCTGTTTTAAGTGCATCTCCCAATCCTGGGAGTTTCCAGGAGCCTAAGATGCTTTGCTAAGAACACAGAATTAGCTACCCCTTGCTCCCAAGAGAGCCTTGGAATAAGCCCTCAACATCTTTATTATCACTTACAAGAACATGCATTGGAAATCATTAAAAAGCTATATGGTTGCAACAGGCTTAGTACTATTATTAAGCTGTACTGTCCCATCATCCAAGCATGTTTGCTTTAAATATTTTTTTTTTCAAAACTCGCCTGTCTTTGCAATATATAGTAGTAAGCAGACTCCAGTTCTTCTAGACTTTTGGTGAGGCATGGAAAAACATGTGATGTGTTTGTCACCATTTCTTTTTCTAACATTGATGCCAGACATTTTAATCTTTGATGGTAATCTTTCCCTCTGAGCCTGAATGCAGAGCATTTTTTGTTTATTTATTCAAGATATTTTGATGTGCTTGCTTTTGCCTGTTTTCTGTTGTGTTAACCAAATTCATGAGCATGAAATAGTTACAGGGAAAGCCATTTTGTTTATCACGGTTGTAAAGGCATTGAAGATCGAGATGGGACAGTTTAATGTCCATTGTCTGAAACCAAAATGACAACCCCATCCACTCCTGCTGGAGTTCGCTCATTCAGTTATATCTGAAGTCCTCCTGCTGCTCCAAAACATGGCCAAAGACAGAAGGTCATGTGAGAGTAGCAAGCAGGTATGGGCTGAAGGGAGCAGATGTGCAATGTTAGACTCCCCTGAGAGCATCCTACTCTTGCAATGAAATAACCCATTCATAAAAAAGCTCTGGTCCTATGATACAAATGTTCCTGTTAAATGCTTCACAATTACCAATATTGTTAATTTGGAGACAAACCCTTGACATGGCTTTTCCCCAGGACAAAAGTTGTTTAAATCAGAACAAGCACTGACTGGCATAAAAGTTAAAGCAATGAAATATAAGCAGTGCTGTGGAACCATATGCTCCGTGTTCAAAAATGATTTGGTGACAGTAATTTGCCACCGACCATGCCTGCCTTCTGAAATGCAATTTCAGGTTCTTAGGACTCTGGAAATTCATTTTTACAATCTCAGTAACTCCAGAAGCAAAGTGTTTTTCTTGGACCTGGGACTGTTTCCAAAAAGAGTATACAGATTTCTGCATGCCCATCAAAAAATGGGCTAAGTCAGTGGGGCATGTAGTTTGGTAGAAGGGATGGGTTAAGTCACTGGGGCATGTATGAGGTTCTAGCTTCAATCCCAAATAGCAGTTAAAAAAAATAAAAGTGAAGTGTGTTTTGAACCACTAAGTTCTTTGTTCATAATTATTCCTCTGGCAACAGAAAAACAAACAAACAAACAAATAAACAGCAGGAATGGGTCTGGTTGCCATTTTGGTTTCTGACAATGGATATCAAATTGTCCCACCAGGAACCCTGTGAGAATGCTGCAGACTTGGGTCCATCACAGTTCTTCTACTTAGGTGGAATATACATGGGAGTTTCTTTCACACCCCTGTAGCCCTTGGGAGCCTGTAGCGGGGAAAAGGCCTCCTTCTTATTAGTAGTTACTGAAGACAGCCCATCAGGCAGTCAGAGGAGGGCTGGCCTGCATTAACTTTTCTTATCAGAAACTCACCTGGAATTGGTTTCACAAGCCTTTGATGGGGCCCTGTGGCGAGCCAGAATCTTATCTCAGTAGAGGATATGACTCAGGTGGGGCTCAAGAAGGTTAGACCCTGACCTTCTGGGATCTCAACCACAAGCTCTCAAGATTACAATTTAAAGAGATGAAAGTGGAGAGGGCTGACAAGCGGTGTAGAAATAGATGGATCAAACGAGTGAGAACTGAGCATGTCTGTTTTAGATGCATGGGTTAGGAACTAGGTCAAATTCACCTCAGTTCCTCCCAGTTCTCAAATGCCACAAATTATCATCCATATAGCTTAGAAGCAAGCAGACATTCTTGTTAGTCCCTGAGATTGTTCTGGATGTTTCAGGGACCAGAATTCTTGGCAGCATCTTAATCCTTGGGCCTTTGACTCGTGTCTTTCCAGATCTTTGAGGCTCCCAGTAGTTTGCTGCAGCAGTATTTTCTCTTTATCTCTTCTGAGGCACTGTGGGAAAACTCAAGGCCCTTAGAATTACTGCTTTCATTCTTTGTGTTTCGAGGTTTGAGATTTACAGCATCTTGTCCAGGTTTATCTAGGCAGCCTAGATCTCAGAGAGAAGGAAGGATGGCTTCTTTTCACCAATGTTTGCCTGACCTTTCTGGACAACTCTCCTTAGGATAGCTACAAAATTGCCCTCCTTTGATCCAAGCCTGCCAGACGTTCCTCTTGCCCACTCCCCTTTCTGATACATTTCCCACTGGGAACCCATCTGTTATTTGCGCAGAACACATATTTGGAGACATTCGAGTACTTTCACCTCTGGCCTTGATGCCATGCCTTCTTCATGTGATATATTCTTGAGAATGTTTGTGTTTCCATTCCCCTCAGATTTGCACTTCTGGGATTTGGCTGTAGGTCTCTCGGGGTGGAGTGGAGTCGGATCATTTCCATCATTAAAAGGCTGCTGCCCCAGGATAACCCACCTCCAGAAAAGCAATTAACACGTCTGCCATTGCAGGCTGCCATTTTCTCCTGATGTTGGGCTTTTTGCAGTCACTGAGGTGGGGCTTCAACAGTGAGAATGGGTGTTGTTTTATTCAAAAGTCCAGGGACGCCTAAACTTCTGGGCATGCAGTCTGAGCCTGTAGTGCTCGCTCGCAGGATGATTTAAAAGATTTTTGGTTTTAGAGTGCTTCCAAGCAAATTTCCCACTGCCTACTGTGTGAGTGAAGGATTGGAAGAGGCCCAGTGCCCCTGAATGTAGAAAGTGAGATGGCTGGAGTCTACTTGCGCTTCGACCCCTGCCCCCCACCCTCTGCTTTGAGTCAGGGCCCCTTTGTAGCTCATCCTGCCCTCAGACTTAATTCCCAGCTGAGGACTTTCCTAAACTTTTGATCCTCCCATTTCCACGCCCTAAGTGCTGGATTACAGATATCCATAACCACTCCTTTGCAGCTGTGGAGCTGGGGATCCAAGCAAGAGATTCATACAATGCTATGAAAACATTTTACCAACTAACTGAGCTATAGCCCAGCTTCTACTTGTGCTTTGAAATGGAAAGCTTATTACATCCTCTGCATCAAACTTCTCACCTTTTTTTTTTTCAAAACATTAGTTTTGAATGCTTCTGAAGGGGAACTAACTTCCTTTCTTTTCCTGTCCCTCCCTCTACTCCCTCCCGCCCCCTCCTTCCTTCTGCTATCTATTACCATCCAATGTAACAGGTATCCTTAAGATATTTTCAGACATACTTCTGATTGCTCTTTCTGACGCGGAATCTTTTGTCCAGATTTGAATTGTGACAACCGATTTCTGACCTTGTTCTACACAGTGTGACTGATTCATCCCTGACCTGCCAAAGAAGTTCTTTCCCGAGAAGTCACAACAGCTCCTCAGTCCCCATTAGCAGGTAGCCCAGGCTGCTGAGTCAGTGTACAGCAGAGTTAAGGGAGTCTCTAATACTTTGCTGTTTAGCATCTCCATACTTAACTGTAGAGCCGCATATCAAGCAGCAGAAATCAGAGCCCACCTGCATAGCTCCCATTTTACAGGGATGTTTTTGGCCGTTGTGGACACTCAGTCCAAACTGCTGGACCTTTTGCTAATATCCACTTCTCATGATGAGTGTGTGTCTGTACCTATACATCTTTACTACCTTTGCAATTCACCCTCATTATTTCTTGTTCCATTCACACCCTGACACCCATTTGAAGCCAGTGCCTGTAGACGAGAATGCCATACATGACAACCCTCCCAGCGTTCACATAAATGCTACTACACGGAGACCTTTATTTTTAAATGCTTTAAAGAATCTAGAAAGTTCTTTAACGTTCTCTTAGACACTGTGCTCTACCCACAGAAGGTCCTGGACCCATGAGGCTCAGCAGGTAAAAGCTATTGCTGACTAAACCCAGCAACCCCTGTTTGATCCTGGAAACCTTTGGCTGAAGGCGAAACAACTGAAAGTTGTTTCCTGACTACCATATGCACACCATGACACACACCAGGACATCTCTACACAAACATTGTGTGTGCGAGCACATGCACATTAATAATAATAAATTTCAAATTTAACAAGAAAGATCCTGAGAAGATAAGATGGCCCAGAGCACTTGCTGCCATGTCTAACGAAGTAAGTAAGTCCTTACATTCCTCCAGTTGTCCTGTGACCTCAATGCACATACTACAGCACATGTGCATATACACTTGAGTGTACACACACAATATGTAAATTAAATTAAAAATAAAAAAAACTCTTATTATATACCTTGAACAACAAGACAGGCAGCTTTTACCTTCACTATATATGAGGTTATGCTGATGGAGGTTTTAGTAACAGAAAAAAATTTCTGATGAAATTAGGATAAAGAATTCCACACATCAAGTAGGGAGAAAGGTGTTGAGTTGGTTTCCATGGAAATCTGAAGATGAAGTAAAGTATTAATTTCAAGGCAAAGCAGCTGAATTGAAGATAATGGTAAAATAGTTTGATAACGGAAATAGAATAAAGTAATCAAGGAGACTCCAATCAATTATGTTTCTTTGTTTACCTCGAGGTGATTAATTTGCTTTCACTTATTAACCTGATGAGATTAAGCAGACCCTTCCTTGTGATTTATTTAGTAATTGTTTCCAAGGTTTGACATAAGCTGTGGAGTTATTGAAGGTGGAAATTTAAATTCAATTACTCATGAAGCAAGTACTGCTTCTCTGGCAAGAATATCTCAATTCATGGCCTTCCCATGCAACATTATGAGTGAAAATTATAAATTCATCTAATGATAGTATCTCCCAAAGACATTTTGAATTCTTTGGGATATGGTATCCATATCCTTTATTGAAAGGCAGCAGCTTTAGAACTGAACTTACGGTGCAGCCACTCCAGTGGCTGGAATTGTGAGAGTCTTTGGTTTCAGTTTTTGTTGAAAGGAAACCATTTTCTTTGGACTAAGTATTTTATAACATTTTTCCCACTAGAACCTTCTTGGGAGCTTGAGCTATATGGTAGCTATAGTGCTACCATTAATGGAACCTAACAGGTCAAACTTTGAATCTCTAAAGGGCAGCTGTTTTATTTGACCTTGACTAATAGTTCCCACTGTCTTTGATGTCGAAGGACATCACTGGATCAAAACATGCTGAGAGAGAGAGATGGGGAAGAGAAAAAAAAAAGAGGGAAAGAGGGAAAGGGAGAGAGAGGGAGGGAGAGGGAGGGAGAGGGAGGGAGAGGGAGGGAAAAGGGCCTTGAATGAAATGACTAATTACTTTTTTGTCTCCATGTTCTTTGTATATATTTTTGTTCTGTGGGTATAGTAAGGATAGATGGGGTTCTTCAAACTTCAACTCAGGTGCCAACTCTCCATCCTCCACAAAGCCCCGGAGCACATCGAAGAGTGGGAAGTAAGTGAAAAGCGCTGCTGTGCATCTCACAGTTACCACAAAGCCATGTGCCCTCACTTCGTCATTTCATCCCTAACCATTCAGGGAAGATATGTGCGATGTTTTTTGTGTGCTTGACAGTGGAACTTGAAAGAAGAATATCTATATAGGTGATACTGGTGTAAGGACGAGGGAGGGGGAAGAAAAGCCAGGAAATGATTTTGCAAGAGTGAAGAATAAGGACATATGTCTGGAAAGGTAGCACTGGTCCATCACGTTATGCTTTGTGCAATGCATGGAAATCTGTGTTTTGAGATTTGGGGTTGAATTAGACCTATCTAGAAAGATAGTTCTTAATTGTACTCATTTAAATACATTTACATTTTTCATTGTATCACTGACTACATGATGTGTTTGTTCTTTTCACAATAACTAGCATGTGCATCCTATGTCGTTTTTTGCATTGCCAAAACTTGTATTGGTTAGATATTTGTGGTAGTAGGTTTATGTCTTTAAGATGGCTCCAGAAGACAGCTTTAGCTAATCTCTCATCTTGGAGAGTACATGGTATTCTGTGGTGTGTCCCCATAGAGATGACATACCTTCAGTTAGGCAGTTCTTTCTCCAAGTAGCTGCAGCCATTTTGCTAACAACTCAGCTTTTCTCATAAGCTCTTTCTCAAAGATGTCGGGTTTTGTGCTGGCCTGCATCTAGAAGATGAAAGATGCCTCTATTACACTAGAAGCTCTAATTGAGTAATGAGATATGTCACGACAAGAGCAAGGCTTTGCAACGGAAGGTGGATTTGTAATGGTCATATATTATATATATTCAGCACTGGACACTAAATACTGCACTTGGAATATGATCTTTTATTCAATTCCCAATGTGAAAGATCTATTGGCTGCAGCTTTCCCCTGGTTTTTTTACTTCTTGAATACCATTTCGCTTTTGCATATTAAGTCCATCATGGCCTATCCATGAAAATACGAAAAGTGGTGACAAGAATATGAGACTAACTCTCTGAACAGTTAGAATTCATTTCAGTTATTTACTGCTAAGCACTACGGTCAAAATGCTGTATAAATTATGGAGGAATGGAACGGATATACACTTTTCCAAACAGCTGATGGTTTCCAAATTAGTCCCACTCCATTGTTACCATACTCTCAGTTCACAATGAAGCACGGGAGAGTTGCTTTAACTCCAGGCTTGTAGAAATGTTAGACCCTGTCTGGGCACAGCCCCTGTGACATACATACCTGTCACACTGGTGATTCCACAGTGAAATTTCTATTCATTAGACCCTGATGTATAATCATGGATATTTATGATTTGTGGATGCATTTTAAAAAAGGAGCATTGCTTTGTTTCTTTGGACTTTGCAGGTTCCCAGTCTATTAAGTGAGGATGCTCTGGCTATCATGTAAGGTTGATGTAGACAATGCATGCTGAATACTGTACTCAGGTTGCTCACAATAGGTGGGCTGAATAAATGCATCCCCAAGTAGATAGCCATGGTCTTCTCTGATAGCTACTATGTTTGGATCCATCCTAAGCTTCTGCCATTTCTGCATTCTGAGATCTATGTCTTTTATTTGCTGTATACAGTATCCTACAGATAAACAGTTTCTCTTTAACTTCTCATCAATATGGTTAGCTATTAATATTAACTTCGAACGTTTTCTACTTCCTTCTTCATGGTTGTGCAGGCCAGATTCCTTTGTATCACTTCTCTCCCATTGGTTTGGAGAGGTAGAATTTTTTCTTAGTCTGTTACTGCATATTTCCTCCACCTTAGGTTATCTTTAGAAACAGTGCTGGTGTTCCATGGCTGTGCTGGGGGGGGGGGGCTTCTTCACACCTATTAGAATACTGTCCATCAAAGTTTAGGCATTCCGCTGTGAGCCTCAGAGAAAGGTGTTCTATATACTTCCTGCTGAGTTGTCCTTGCACTTTCTTAGCTGCAGGGTGTATAGTGGTAGCTACAGCCAGCATCGAAGATGCCATTCTGCTGGGTTTTCTGGCATTATTTGATCTAATGACAGTAAGATATATAGTTACAGAGTAGTTTTTTTTTTTAAGTTTCTCTGTGCTATTTTTGAGGATAGATATAGGCTTCAAGAGAGAAAGATTGTATGTCTCTGAAAAGAAGTCAGCTGTTCTATTTTCTGAAAAAATATAAAATGCAAAAGTCAAGCTTTGTCAAGTTTGCCTCATGGCAAAAATTATTAACCTATAAGTATTTCTTGTGTATTTATATGCCAGCCTATGTATGATTCATGTGGTAAATTTTTTCTCATTAATCCTTGCTCATATGAAACTCACAAAGTAGACATTATTATTATTATTGCTATTATTATTATTATTATTATTATTATTATTATTCAGGAGATAATATATTTGATTTAGATCTATAGTTTTTGCAAAGACTATCTTTGATTCAAGTCCTAGAAGTTATTTAATATATATGTATTTATGAAATGGGAGAGAGAATCTACTTTGTACCTCTGTACTATATTCTGGGGCCCCATAGGTAATAAATAAAACATACAGCAAGAACCAAGGAACTCACAGTCTTAGTGAAGAAAACTGAGAATGGTGATATGCTGTTTAAGTGGTGCAATGAAATACAGGCTATGACTGGAGTCACCCCTGACCAATGCAATTATTGGGGTGCAGAGGTCAAATCATGTGTGGATACTGATGAAATAAATTCTAAACCCTTTAATGTTATCACTATTCACCTCTCAAGTAACAAGGCTAGGTCAAGTACAGAAAAAATGCAACTTGCAGGGCTGGGGAGGTGTCTCAGTGGGTGGAGCACTTTCTTTGCAAACATAAGGACCTGTGTTCAAATTCCCCTTATCAGCCAGCACAGGGTATCGCCTATAACTTCAGTGTTAGGGGACGAAAGCAAGTGGGCACCAGGAGCTTGCTCGCTAGCCAAATTCAGAGAAACTGAAAGGGTGAGCTTCCTGTTCTGCTTCAAGGAAAGAAGGCAGAGAACAATAAAGAGCCATTACACCCTCCTCTTGCCATTATGTGTGTGTGTGTATGGAGACATGCTTATCTGCATGCACACATGCATATACTGTGCTCACCCACTTGCCCACCCTCCCTCTTTCCACAGAGAAAATGCACGCTGGATGGATAGGTGGGTCAGCGAAGTAGGAGTTGTGGGTATAGGTCAAACTTAAACTGCATGAGCAATTACTCCTTCTGACTTTCCACCTATTTAGAGCCCACAGAGGTCCAGTGA
The DNA here is from genome assembly GCF_008632895.1 of Mastomys coucha. Lineage (NCBI taxonomy): Eukaryota > Metazoa > Chordata > Mammalia > Rodentia > Muridae > Mastomys > Mastomys coucha. Next base: position 55,085,376 of record NC_045030.1, on the reverse strand, counting down.
TGCATAGGCGGTGCAGAGCACAGGAAACCTCCAGCTTGGAAGTTGTGTCAATTCTGCTTGCTCTGTTGCATTGCCCTGATCTGAAACTGGGCAGCCAACCTTCTGTTTCAGGGAGGAACAGATGGAGTGGGATATATCTGAGCAGCAGAGCCAGACCACCCTGGCAATGACTTCCAACAAGGAGCAAGCAATTTCTTCAGTGCTGACAGTGAGTCAGATTGACAAGACAGAGACAGAACTCAGAGAGGAACCAATCATTTAGACCAAAAAGTGTAACTTTTCCAGGTGCTGCTGACCCACAATCAACAAGGCCAGGCCATGGCACTGAGCCTCACATGGGGCCTCTGTTTGGAATGTAAACACGTTACTCTGCCCAACACAGCAGTCCGCAGTCAATCAGTTTACTTCTTCTTGGGTCATCTGCAGAAGGCACTGCAACTCTCACGGCTTACAATGCATAGCTACCACCAGGAGCTCTCAAAGTGTTCAATTTGGCTTACTTGCTTTGGTTTCTTGAGATATTAGCCCTACTATGTTGTCCAGTCTGGCCTTGAACTCACAAGTTCTTTACGCTCTTGGATTAGTGGCATCTGTCACCACATTTTGAAGGTGCTCATTTTGTATCAGAATATTTTCAATCTTTACACGATGCCAGTTATATTGCTGGACAGACTGCAGATAAGGACACCACCACTAACAAAAGGTAAATCGCTCCCCCTGAGCCACACATCCAGTTAGTAGCAGATGGCAGCCTGGAATCCTGGTCATCTAATGCTCTCCTCCAAATCCCACGCTCAGTAACAAATAGTATCATTCTCCCAGAGAATATCACATCAGCTCCTGGCCTTTTTTGGTCTCTGAGGTCCAACAATGTGCTTTACTCTCCCTATTCCATGATGCATGGGTTGGGCGGGGCATTCGGTGGAGATAAAGAATTTGGACTAATTGGGATCATTCCACCTTATACAAAATATAACAGTAGTGGGGAGGAAAGGGAAAAGGCGTGCCTGTCTCCAGTTCATCTTTTCTCTCTGAAATGCTCTTCTGTGTTTGGAGAGGGGCCCTTTCTCAACACTACTGTTGCACTGTCTGAAGCTTTTAATGTAATGCTTTGCTGGTGGGTGATTCAGTAATTAGAATAAACAGATCAACACAGATGTTTTCCTCTCAAATCAAACAGCTCATGCTGCTGGTCATTTCTATGTAGAGAGATAGATGCTCTTCAACTTATAATAGGGTTTCATCCTGATAAACCCACCATCAGCTGAAAATATCATCTTAAAATACATTTAAATGCTAATGAGATAGCTTAGTCAGTAAAGTGCTCACCATATAAGCATGAAGACGTACCTGAGCTCCGTCCCCCGGAACCCATATATGAATGCTTAGTTCATGCGTGTAATCCCAGCACTGTGAAGGCTGACACAAACATCCCTGAGGATCACTGGCTAGCCAGCCTAACCTGTTTGATGATATCCTGACCAGTAAGAGACCGTTAGCCTCCACACGCACATGCTCATTTTAAATGTGTGTGAACATTCTTAGGAGGCTGAGAGAAACAGACTGTGAATTTGAGGCCAGCCTGGGCTATATAGCAGAGCCCTGTCTCAAAAAGTGTACTTAATAAACTGTATTGAATGTCCAGTGTCCCCCACTTGTGCTTCTGTTTTGAACACTTGGGTGCTAGCTGCTGGTGCTGTTCTGAGAGGTTAGGGAACCATTTACATAACCATGTTGTGCCTGGTAGAGGTGGAGGGCCATAAGGATGGGGCTCATGATTAGGAACTATCTAACTCTTGCTACTACAGACTGACTGAGACTGACAACCAGTGTGATTTCTTTGTCTTTCTAGACTGTGTTCTCTGGATTGTGAGTCAAAATAAAGCTCTCCTCCCTTACGTCTTATCTGTCAGATATTTTGGTACAATGAGAGAGAGAGAGAGAGAGAGAGAGAGAGAGAGAGAGAGAACACTAATACATCCAATATAGTGTATATTACCTAGGGGTGCACATTACATTAGATTGTATGTAATTGAGATGCTACTAGAAATCAGTTCATCTCAGTATGAGATATTTTTAATATAGGCTGAGACTTTGGAAAGGTATAGACCAACTTCCAGTTTTAAATACTTCTCTCTCTCTCTCTCTCTCTCTCTCTCTCTCTCTCTCTCTCTCTCTCCTTTGATATAAAGCCTTACTATATAGTTCAGGCTGGTCTGAAGCTTGCTATGTAAAGCAGACTGGCCTTGATCTCATTGAAGTCGCCTCCTTAGGGATTAAGGGCATGTGCCACCATGTCTGGCTCAAATACTCCTGAAGGTCACTAATATTAAAAGCCAGGCCAGATCCACCAACCATGGTACCTGGCAACTGATACCATAAATGGTGAACTAAATACTGTTAAGTATTTGCTTAAACGCTAAGGGAAGGAAATAAGTTACATGATAAAATGACAAAGTCCAACTTTTGTTCACGTCACAAATCTGCCTGGGTCTCACCCTCATAGTAGATGCTACAGGATGACTGACTACAACCAAAACTGGCTGAAAGATTTGTCACAGACAGGATTCTGTTATCTACTGAGCAGGATCTGGATGGGAGTAGGGTGGAACATGGGTTTGGTTGACAGGAGTCAAACAGAAAGGCTTTCCTGTTTCAGGAAGAAGTGAAGGCTCACATGCTTTGGGAGACTCACTTAGATGTTTGGTCTAGCTACATACATGTTCCTTACAGGAAGGAGCATGTGTTATAGTATGCTGTTCTTTCCTCTTATTGGGACATGTGTTTGTTCTGAGCAAGCAAGCTGTAAACACTTCTCAACTCTGAAGTTTGCCTGTGTGTATATCCCTTTGCTTCAGAATTCTGCTACTTTCTGTTTTAATCAAGTATTCAAGGGTTTAACTTTTCATATGATTTTGTAGTTTTAGGTGGCAATGTTATCAATAATGTCCTTTGATTGGCTATTAGACCAACACAATAAAGCTCATACAAAACCAAAGTATTAAACTGATTGATTTCTCCCTCCATTACTTCTTTATAGGAAATGGGGAAAAAACAGCCTCTAAGTAGCCATGCACAGAACAAGTTCCATTGTAGCCTGACTTTTCCTTCTGTAGCCAGGATACTAAGAGACTTTTGGTTAAAACGAATATTTCAGATAAATCCTAGAAAACCCATTCATTAATAAGGCAGGAAGCTTAAATAAGCCACTTAAAAAAAGATTCATAGTAGCCAGGGACAAATAACATAAACTTTCCATACTTTGATGTTTAACCTCAGGCTAAGCAGCAACAGCACAGGCCTGTTCCAATACTTCTTAAAATAAATTAATCAGGCAGCCTCGTATTCATGAAAAATATCATCCCTGGAATCAGATAGAGCTGGATTTGAATACTGGCTCTGCTGCTTCATAAGTTTATATGTACCTCATTGGACTGTTGTGAGGATTAAATATCCTAATCCAAGTAGAGCTTTCATAGTACCTGGCATGTGACAAGTGTTCACTAAATGTCAACTAGTGATTATGTATGTTTCTTTTGCCAGTGTATTGCAGCTGGGGACACTGTGACCTGGCCAATAGGATTATGGCCAGTAGAATTTTGATAAGCTCTGGTCGACTCTGCTTATTTGCTTATCTACCTTGCCAGCTCTTGAAATGGAGCAGCAGTAACCTCGCTACTAGCATATGCATAATACAGTTTGGAAAAGAGAACTAATGAATGACACATCTAGAAAAAAAGAGCATTTGTTAGGAAGTTCCCACACCCCTCCCTTAGGTATAGTATATGTACTGAATGTAAATACCCCTCCCAAGGACTGCAGGTCAGTACTATTCCTGATGGGTGCTTCTTGGGAAATTGTGCTCTGCTGGGTTAACCTTGAAAAACAGGACCTACTTTTTTTTTCTTCTACCTAACACAAACACTCTCCATATACATTCAAGGAGGCAAGGTGGTGCTGCTCTCTGGAATAAGGATCCCCCAGATATTTGCAAGCTAAGGGAATTACAGGTGCTAGGGAAACGGTATCAATGAATGCTTCTGGAACAGATGCATTGGTTTTTAGACAACTGGCCAATGGAGTGCAGCTCACTTTGGCTTACAGTGTTACGATAGTATGGAAACAGGAAGTGAAAGTGGCATACCATCTAGATCACTACTGTGAATCAAACACTAACATTCTGGAATGTGGAATTGTTCTATAGCAGAGTAGACGACTTTAATTTGAAACCCAGTTTATCAATATTTGTCTTTTCTGAATCACGCTCTGACTTCATATCTTAAAATGTCCTTCCCTGACTCAAAGTCACAAAGGTTCACTCCTCTACTTCTAGAAATTTTGTAGTTTCATCTGTTCTGTTTAGACCAATTATTCATTTTGAATTAAGGTTTGTGTGTGGTAGTGAGGAAAGGTTTTAATGTACATATTGTAGTAGTTACATTTTCATCTCTGTGATAAAACACTGTGACCAAGAGTGACTTCTGAAATACTTTGCCTTATGGTTCCAGAGGGATAGTCCTTAGTGATGGAGGAGGCATGGCCAAAGGTAAAGGGAGCAGGAGGCTGAGAGTTCACATCTTCACCCATGTGTAGGAAGCAGAGAAATGAGGCTACAAAAGCTTAAAGTCTGCTCCAGTAACGTAGTCCCTCCTACAGGTTTCATAACCTCCCCAACCAGTGTCACCAGCTGGAAAACAATTGTTCAAACACCTGAACCTGTGGGGAACATTACACGTAAACCACTGTATATATAGATATCTGATCGTATGAGTTCCATTTCTTGACATTTTTTTTTTAAATCAAACTATCTTGGCACCTTTGTTAAAATCAACTGTGCAGTGTCTAGATTCTCAGTTCTATTCCATTGAATGATATGCTTTTTCGTATGCTAATACCATTGTATATTGATTGCTGTAGCTTTACAGTAAGCCTTCAAATCAGGTGATCTGAGCCCACCAACTTCATTCTTTCTTTGCAAAGTTGTTTAGCTATTATAGATTGTTTCTGTTTCTATGTGGTGTCTAGGAACATCCTATACAGTTATATCTCACTTTAAAAATTCTACTAGGATTTTTTTGCATAGATTGCATTAAATCTGTGCATGAGCTCTAGAGAGAGCAGATGTTTCAACAGCACTGAATCTCCATGAATGCTGCCTTAGATCTGTTAATACTCTATGATTTTAAAGGTGCACAGGTTTCCTATCTTTTGCAATGTAAATGTTTAAGAATTTCGGGGGCTGGAGAGATGGCTCAGTGGTTAAGAGTGCTGACTGCTCTCCCAAAGTTCCTAAGTTCAAATCCCGGCAACCGTATGTAATGAGATCTGAT